>NC_081572.1:7972795-8059119 GCF_022355385.1 Mustela nigripes
GGAGTTCGGAGAGCCCTTGGAGAGAGGCTGTCCAGGAGCAGCTCCTTCTGGGCTTTGGATTTCTAGCTTCCTTCTCTGGGGTTCTGTTCTTTGCCTTGGGGGTTTGCACTTTGGAGGGGGGTTAACCAGACTGGCTCTCGTGCAGCTCGCTCCCCCTGCTGACTTGGGCCCCCCTGCCCCCACGCCACCCCCCCCAGGTCCCTTCTCAGCCGAACTCTGAGAACAGCTTTTGCTCTGTTTCCCGGAGCTCTCTGAACGCGGGAGCTGTCGTCCCCGGGCCTGCCGCGCGGGCATATCGTGTGACTCCTCCAGGCTTCATTCCTATGCAGGACAGGTAGGCTGCAGGCTCTAACACGCCGCCGGCCAGGCTCCACCGAGGCCTCGGCACCAGTGGAAACTTAGGGAAAAAAAAAAAAAAAAAAAAAAAGGAGGGAGCAGGAGGGAGTGAGTGAGAGGGATTATTTTGTTTCAACGTGTTTGAAAGCGGGATCTGTGGCCAGTTGGGGTTTTTCTCCCCCCCCCCCCCCCCCCCGCTTATTTACACAGTCTGTTCGGAGGCACACCAGGGCCTGTTGGGAGTGGGTGTTTGCTTCGGAGCCCGGCCAAGGATTTCAGCGCCGCGCGTTGGCACTGCCACCTCGGCGGCACCGGGAGGCCCGGTCGGTCACACGACCTCGCGGGGCCTCCTCGCTCTCGGCTTATCCTCCTTTTACCTCCTCTTCCTTCCTTGCAGCGGGGCCACGGCGACCCTGGGCGGCCCGGGGAGGGCGGCTGCCCGCTGGGAGGGCTTCGCCGGCAGGAGGAGGGCTTCCGGACGCACGGGCTCGGGAGACACGGAGAGGAGGCCCGGGGTGGGGGCCCTGGGGGAGATCCCTCCCTAGAAGGTCGGGACCCACCGCGCCCCGTTGGCCTGGGGTCCCTGACGAACCATGCAAGCTGTGGATGAGTTCCACGTCTGGGGAGGTCAGCGGTGGCCAGCCCTTCTGGAAATCTGCATCAGGGGTGTTCTCTTGGGGCCGACGCGCTGGACTAAGGCTTGTCTGGGGAGGCAGCGCAGAGCGGAGCCCGCCAGCCAGCGCGGTGCTCCAGTCCGTGGTCAGGCCAAGTGTGACTCAGCCGCAGCATCCGCTGGGAACTTGCTAGAAATGCAGACGCTCAGGCCCCACCCGGACCTAGGGAATTAGAACCTGCGTGTTAACAAGCTCTTTGGGAACTTCACATGCATGCTACAGTGTGGAAGCACAGTTCTGGGCTCACAGTCCCCCCCAAGCTGGGGAGCTCCTGGCATCCTCCTCCTGCCTCGAGATGCTCTGGGACAAAAGGATCCTGTGGCCAATATGTCTAGGGAGTGTTGCAACACACGCCTCCTAGCCTTGGAGATGCATGTGCTTGTGTTTGCCGGGGAGGCTGTGCAGGAGGAAAGCTGTGCAGTTTGCCCAAACCCAGAATTTACCATGTTTGATTCAGATCATCTCCTGCCGTTCCTCCCGAGGAACACGTGCTGATGTTCTTGGGAGCTGGTGAGAGCTTCTCCTTGGAGGGAACAAGGCCCCAGTGGATCAAACCATGTGCCCTTGGGGTTTTTCCAAGAAGCTTACCTTCTCAGTAAATCAGAGGAACAGGGCATCGTGGTTACGATGTAGACTCAAGTTAAGGACCTGGGTTCTAATCCCGCCTCAGCCCCTTGACTAAGGGAGTGGCTTTTGCCATGTTACACGACTGCTCCGAGCCTCAGTTTTGGCCTCTGTAAAATCGGAAGAATGGCAGAGCTGACTAGGTAGAGTTGTGGTGACGTTTAGATCATTCAGTATTGACTTAGAACAGCGCCTGGAATGTAGAGGCCTCTTAATCAGTCTTGGCTAGCAGATCGTTTTGTGTCTTACTTTCTGGGGATCACCACCTTGCAAGTGGTCTAGATGAACAATCCCAAACCCGGCTGGGCGTCAGAATCACCCACGGAGTTTCCGAAGCCCCATGCCAGAGCTCCTGAGTCAGTTCCTAGCAGGAGTGCCTGGAGGTCTGCATTTCATAAGCTCTGGGGCTGATTCCAATGCAGCGGGCTTTTCTTAAAGTGGCCAGAGAGCATCTGCTCCAGACCCAGTGCTCTGTAGGTAGGTAAAGCCTGCCCTGGTTGCTCCTGCTGGTTTCTAGCTAATCCTTCCCTGGGGAAGAGAATCCTTCCCTGCTGTCTGGTCTGGGGGGCCTGAAGTTGGTGGTTGAACCTTCTCTCTGCACTTTGTTTTCCTCCTCTGTAAAATGAGAGAGCCATGCACAGTGTGTTCCTTGGCTCGGCAGCAGTAGCCTCTTTTGGGACTAGCTAGCCATGCAGACTCTCGGGCCTCAGCCCAGACCTCCTGAAGCAGAAACTGCATTTTCACAAGATTGCCCAGGAGGTTCTTGCTGAACAGAAACAGTGGCACCACCGAAAGGTTGCAAAAATCAGTCTGCAGATGTCAGAATGCAGTCACCTTCTCTCTTGGTGAAAAGAGAACTCAGGTAAGCCGAGGATGGTGCCACCTTGGTGCACATGGGGACAGTGACCAGCTTGTTCTCCATCTGACTGTGTAAGAGGAAACAGGCTTCAGGAGCCTTGGGGACTCCAGTCGGATCAGTGAGAACATTTCCTGACATTGAGGCTTGCAAGTTCCTAGGAAGGCTTGCAGGAATAAGTAAGCTTTGGACCGGCTTCACTAGCATCTATTAAAATCAGATTGGCTACCATGTATCCATTTTACAAATGTTTATGCAGGTTCCAACTACCCACTAAGCTTGGATACTAGTAGGTTGTACATGGCAGCGGTGATTCTGTGTTGCTGTTTACATTCTCACTTTCTATCCCTTGGGATAAGCACATACCTGCCTGTGCACGGAGCTTTGCATGGACCGGCAGGGCACTCCAGTGTAGCATGATGGCCTTGTGGATGTGTATCAGCTATCTATTGCTGTGTAACAAACAACCCCAAAACTTAGTGGCTTAAAACAGCAGCTCTCTTATTGTGAGTGATTCTGGGGTCTTAGCTGGACTTGGCTGGGCAGCCCTCTGCTAGTCTGCTGGGTAGTGGTACTCAGGAAGCTTCATTCAGCTGAGAGTTGGCCAGGGCTAGTCCCAGCTGGGGCATGGGGACCCTGGGACACTAGATCTTTTTTTGTGTCTTTGTCATTTTAGGGCTTCTCTTTCCCCACGTGGTCTCTCCACATGATCCGTCCAGTAGGGTAGCACGGCTCTCTTGGATCTCCTTAAGACTTAGGCCTGGAACTAGCACACATTCCTTCTGCCACATTATGTTGGTGAAAGCAAGTCCCAGGGCAAGCCCGGACTCAAGGGTAGGGGACTAAACAGAGGTGGAGCGTAAGGGAGCAAGTTTCCCTGGGAGCCCCTGACCTCATGGTTAGCATGGAAGTTGTTGCTGCTAGTGTCCTGAAAGCGAGCTGATGGGAAGGGTCTCATTTTGTATCTGAGCATGACAAGAGTGTCTCTGAACCACAGCCAAGACTCTCTGTTTAGCTCTTACTGTCCCCTTGACATTTCTACCTAATGACTTGAGCCTAAACTCCCCTTCCTCAAATGTTTTCTTACGAGCTGTAGTACCGTCATTCTTCTGGTGATTGGATTCGGAAATAAGAAGTGGGATTCAACCCTTCCTCTTCTCTCAGCCTCCCGACGTGGTTTCCTGTCCCAACTGAATGCAAACAGGGTATCCAGAAGGTGTCGGCAGGGCTCGGTGGCTGATTTCTGCTGGTACTGGGGACTCTTACTTATGGGGGTTTATGGAGAGCGCTTCTAACTGACCCGTCATTCTACCTTCTCTTTTGTCGAGTCCATTCACTCCTGAAACCACCACTTGGGTCTCTCCTGCGCTCAACCCATAGTGAGTTCTGTTGTCTTACAAGATAGGTTGGAATTCCTTGGGTGTAGACGAAATCCTTCCTCAATCCCGTGCAAACCGTGCAAACCCCTCTTGCCTGCCCCGCTCTGAACAGAGGACCCTGTGACATACCCAGGGGCTCTCCCGCGTCCCTCTCAGCTCGGAGGGCAGAGCCTCACTTCTGCACACTTGACTTTGCTGCCCTCTCCCTCTGTCTTCCTTCCGTGCTGATTGGAATCAGTTCCATCCCTGAAGCCCGGCTAAAGTCCTGCTTTCTTCGCAACGCCTTCCCCGAACACCCGGGCCACCAAGAGTCTCCCTGGCGCTCCGATCTTGGAACAGGTGTGATCGCTCCTCCTCGTTTGGTGCTTCTCACAGTCTGCTTTATTCTCTCCATCTGTCTTCTGCCACGTTCCAGCCTTTGAAGCAATGCCTCTATCTTAAAAAAATAGCATTAAAAAAAAAATGGCATTCGGGCGGGGAAGTCCGGCCTGAGGCAGATTTCCAGCAACCCTGACACCTGCCCGCCATGAATCGGGACAACCCAAGATGCCCCCGCCCTATGTTTGCCCAAATCACCCCACTTACGAACCTCTGAGACGGGCTCGATTAATTTCCCTGGGAAGACGACTCAACCAAGCCTCGTAGGGCTGCCGGAAGAATTGCCTGAGCTCACGATGTAAATTAAGTGTCTGGTAGGTCGTTAATGTTTATTGAGCATTTAGGTTATTAACTTATTGAATAATCATCAGAGGCGCTTGGGAAGTGGGGTTTCGGAAGCTAATGACCTGGAACAGGCCCTGCCTCTCGCCTCTCCATCTGCTGTCTGCCCAGGTAGCCGCAGGACCTCTTTGAGCCGATTCCCTTGTCTGGGGACACCTGTCTCAGCCTGCATGTGGGGTGTAGTGAGATTACATATCCTGGATAGGCACTCGTGTCCTTCCACAGCAGCTGGTTGCACACAGGAGACCGGTGTTTATGCAGGACATGCGACCAACTTTTATTGAGCGCCAACTATGTACCTGCCTGATGAAGATCTAGAAAGTGGGAGCTGAGACCAGGAGAAAGTCAGTGGGCCAATTTATTCCCAGCCGTGTCTGTGGCTAGATTGCTTCCACCTGTTCACTCTTGGAATCGGTGAGCGGTCGTGTGCGCGGGGATGTGTTGAAGGAGGGCCGTCAGAGAGAGGGAATGAGAGCAGAGGCGGGGAGGTGGTGTCGGTGCCCGGCGGTCAGGGGAGAGGCAGACAAGAAGAGGTAGGTGGCCCGCCTCGTCAACGTCCGCGCAGGCAGCTGGGGGAGACCCGCACGTGGAGGCTGCACCAGTGGGAAAGTGGGTCTCCCTGGCGGAAGTGGGAGTGTCTTCTCATTGATGAGTTCTTGCGGGAATAAATTGTTTTTCAGGTTGTGCTTCACTTCACCAGATGTAGCCAATTCCAAAGGATCCTGCCAAGTGCAATGAGGCCCGGGGGCAGAGCTGGCGACCTGCGGTAATTACGCGACACCTCGCCGCCAGATGTAGAGGGAAGAAGGCAGGAGTCCCCCCTCCCCCCCATCAGGTGTGAGGCACCTTGTCCGAGGTGTTCGTGATGGTTAGGGTTTTCACTGGAACGCTGCCTTAATCAGGGTAAGGAAGAGGGTCCTCCATAAGGAGGGAGCCCGTCCACGGAAGAAGGAAGGAGTTTGGATCTCGGATGTGCCTCTCTGGAGAGCTGTCATGGTGATTTCCATTCGGCCCTGCTCTGTGCTGCCCCAGAAGGCCGCCTCTTGGGAACGTAAGGTGCTGAATCCACTAAGCCAGGGGTGGCCCTATCCAGAGCAGGTTCTGGGGCCAGATCTGATCTCTAGATGTGTCTTGTTGGGCTGATGGTGTTCAGAGATTTTTTTTTTTTTTTTTTAATCGTTAACCAACATTACAAATTGCAGTATCTCATAAATAAAAAAAATCCAGTTTTCGAGCTCCCCTTGAAAAGTCAGAAAATCTGGCAGCAGTGGGGTCTTCTTTCCCATATGGTAGAAATCAGCGAGCTGAGTAATAAATGTTCCTCTAAGACTGGACATTCGCTCTCAATTTATTCAAATCCCCACCACTCCTGACCTGATCCCCACCCTGCCTGGCCCTCGTGGTCTGATTGAAGTTCCTGCTGGCCCCGCAGGCCTTCGGGCCCAGGATCCCCGTCCAAATGCACGCCGTCTCCTCTCAGAGGCAGGGGAAGGTGGTGATCCCCACACGGCCGCCGGTGTCCTGGGGCCAGTGGGGCTGGCTGGAATGTGAGTCTGTGCTGCTGGGTCAAAAGGCCGTGAGTTCAGAAGTCCCGATCTAGCTGTGCTCTTGACTTTCACGATGACCTGTCAGCAGTCATTTAACCCAGGTCGAGCCGGGCGGCAGCGGGCCGGATACCAAGACTGACTCATCTGCAGAGTCTGCAGAGGAATCATTTCAGAAGAGGGAAACATCACCGTACGGATTTGTACCGACATCCTTCTCCTTAGTCATCTCTTTCTTCCCCAGTGTCTTACATCTTGGGGGCAGAAGTTATTCTGGGAGTCCAGTGAAAAATCATTCTAAATAGATATGGTCCCTTTAAAAAAAAAGATTATTTATTTATTGACAGATCACAAGTAGGCAGAGAGGCAGGCAGAGAGAGAGGGGGAAGCAGGCTCCCCGCTGAGCAGAGAGCCCGATGTGGGGCTCGATCCCAGGACCCTGGGATCATGACCTGAGCTGAAGGCAGAGGCTTTAACCCACTGAGCCACCCAGGCACTCCCCCCTTTATTTTTAATTTTTATTATTTTTTATAAGATTTTATTTATTTGTCAGAGAGAGAGAGAGAGAGTGAGCCTCTAAGCAGGGGGAATGGCAGGCAGAGGGAGAAGCAGGCTCCTTGCTGGGCCAAGAGCCGGATCTAGGACTCGATTCCAGGAGCCTGGGATCATAACCATGATGTGAGCCGAAAGCAGATGCTTCACTGACTGAGACACCCAGGCATTTTTTATTTTTTTAAATTTATTTTTAATTTAAAAAAATACTTATTTTGAGAGAGAGAGCACAAGTGGAGAGGAAGGGCAGAAGGAGAGGGAAAAGCAGACTCCCTGCTGAGCAGGGAGCCCGATCGCTTACCCCAGGACCCTAGGATCATGACCTGAGCCAAAGGCAGATGCTTAACTGACTGGCCCATGGAGGCACCCTGGGTATGATCACTTTAGAAGACTGGCAGCACTTCCAAAGTGTGTGCACGTGCACACACACACCCATTTTAAGTACTTTGATCTATAACCCAGCAAAAATATGTTCACTTTTTGCCAAAAGATATGTACTAGAATGTTGAATGTTCCTAGCAGCCTTGTTTGAAATGCCGCAGTTACAAAGCACTCAGCTGTCTGTCAATCGTAGAAGGGCTAAATGGACCATGGGATAGGCATTCGGTGGAATAGTATGCAGCAGTGAAAATGAACGCACCACCGCTGCACAAGGCAGGAGAGACACGTCTCCCAAGCGTGAGGCTGAGTGAGAGGTGAAGACTCTACCCTGTATTACTATATTGACATGAAGTTCAGAAACGGTCTGCGGTGCCAGATGTCAAGATAGAGGTTGTCCTTGTTTGGTGGTGATGATGGGAAGGTGGACGCCGGGAGTACTGGTTACATGGGTGTATTTACCTGGTGAAAATTCCATGAGCTGGACTCTCATGAAATGTACATTTTTTTCTATTGCACATTTTATTTCAATTAATACAGGTAAGAAACAGAATGAGGAAAAAGTCCTAACTGTTGTAATTTCCAAGTACCCGTGCTAGTGCTAGGAAGCTTGCACAGAACCCTATCTCCATCCTAGGCCTTAGGCGCAAGCAACAGAAATGACCTCAGGCTAAGTGAGGCCAAAACAGGATTTACGGAAAGCCGACTGCATTCTGTTCAGCATCTCCACGAAGGGCGAAGGATTTGGAAACCAGGTTTGGGGGCCGTGTCTCAAGTGCTGCAGAGTCGGTCTGGACAGTGTCACCTCCACCGCTGGGCACATCCGTCACAGACTGCGCCACTGACACCGGGCACAGGAGGCCGCAGGAGAGTGGCCGCCTCCCCATGCGCCCATTAGTCCTGGGGTGGCTGGTACCCCAGCTCACTGGGTGGGGTCTCTGAGGACTCCCACTGCTCTGTGTTAGGGCTTCATGCTCAAAGGCCATAGGCGTGACAGAGGCAGGGAGCCTAAGCCTGCTGCTCTTAGCTTGAGTGCCAGAGGTTCTGGGAAAAGAAAGACCTATACCTTTGTTCCAGGAGCAGCACTGAGCTCTACCTCGTGAAGTGCAACATCCCCCAGACTCAGAAGGTTGACACGTGTCCACCAGCGAGGCTGTCTCCCTGCTCACGTCCAACTCCGTCTCTTGGCTGCCAGGGGGGGAAGGCACCTGCTTTAGCCTTTGACCCTCTGTAGGAATTTTGTGTTTATCTGATCACATTTCATGGTGCCCAAGCCTTTCTGTTGTTGTAAAAATAAATTTAGGTATCCCCAAACTTATCCCTAGAGGAAAAAGTATTTTTTCAGTGGTCGTAATGGAGCTCCTCTCTATTCTTCAGACACCTGTGCTTCCCTGGGGAGTGGGATCACCTCGGTGGGGGGCACAGTGGGTTAAGCGTTTCACTCTTATGTTTGGCTCAGGTTGTGACCTCGGGGTCGTGAGATTGAGCCCCACCTGGGGCTCCACGCTAAGCGCGGAGACCACTTGAGTTGCGCTCTCCTTCTCCCTCTGCCCCTCCTGCTTGTGCTCGCTCGCTCTCTCTCTCTCTCTCTCTCTCAAAATATATACATGAATCTTTAAAAAAATATGTGCGTGCTCAGGGCTGTTAAAGGTAGATGTGGTTGCTTCTTTGTACGTGTACTCTTTGTTATGGATTCTCCGGGGGCGGGCGTTGGGGCGTGGGCAATAACCAAGTATTTCTAATAAGCACGAGGACAGTAAGCTTGTGGAGAGAATGGGCCAAGAGGAGGCTGTTCCAATTAGTGATAAGAATGAATGAGTTTTAGTGGTCCAGGCCTTGGAGAGTGTGGAGATAAAATGAGATAATGTATTAGAGCCCTTAGCACTGGGTTCTGTTTGTAGTAAACACCCAGTAAATTACAGTAACAAAAGTGATGATTTACAGATGCAGAAGGCATGCTCTCTGCTCTGCCCCAAGGTTGTTGGTGGGACGGTGAGCCTGCCGGACAGACTGTGAGAGAGTCTCAGAGCCTCCATTCCCGGACTCACCCTCCCCTGCCCACTCCCTCGGCTTGAGGTCCTGCTATATGAGGAGGAAACTGCCCCTTCTCTGTTTAGTCCTCTAATAACTGGCTGGACTTTGGGAAAAGCTGGGAGAAACGCGTAGCCGGGCTCTCCATCGGCTGGGCCAGCTCGGCGCCTGGAAGGATCCGTGGAGCGCGCTGGCCGATGGTGGCCCAGCCTGCTGTGCAGAAGCCCGTGGAGCTTCGGGCCGCAGGGTAAACAGGATGGAAGGAAGGCAGGGTGCTGGTTGGGGGGGGCGGGAGGGAGAAGGGAGGGCCCTGCGTGTGGCCAGTCTTCCTCTCCATCCCCTCCCTTGACCCGCTCCTGTCCCTTCGCTCGGGCCACACTCCGGTCAGCCTGATGGGAGGGCAGCCCGTTTCCAGGGACAGGAAGATGCCTCGCTGGAGGCCAGGCCTTTGCTAGCAGTCCCGTGCACCTGAGCCGGGCCCAGCAGGGAAGGCTCTGTGACTGCAAGAGGTTAAAACTTGCCCCTGTGTTTACTTTTGTTGGCTGCCACACGGCATAATCATCTGTCAGCACGTCAGGTGCGGATTTATTTGTGCATTAAAAATTGCCTAGAGCGGACGGATGCAGACGGTCTACAGCACGCTGGAAAATGTGCCTCGAGCACAGAAACAGCCTCTCCAAATATTTCACCCTTTTAATAAGTGCATTTAATTAAAGTCATATAACTTTTTTTATTATATTAAAAAAAAATCCTTTCGCTTGCTGAAGCTGAAAGTAAACTTTGGAACACAAAGAACGGGTGTGCTCCTCTGGTCCCGGTGCGTTCACTTTTGCCTTTTCTAGGCTCATTAGAAGAGGGTTTCGTGATGGCTTAGGTGGGGAGTGGGGTGTCCACGCGGCCCCGGAGAGTGTCCCCGGTGGGCGTGGAGACCGTGAGGGTGTTCTGTTGTATGTTTCATGTTGCTTGTCAAGAGCACGGGTATGAGCTTGACCCTGGGTTCACAGCCCAGGTACATGTAGAAAGGAAGTTGGCTGTGGCATTGGCCTTCTAGAGCCGGACAGCAATTTTGCATGTTTATTTTGAGGACAGTCCTGCCCCAAAGCAGGAGGATAGAAGAAATGACCTCCTAAGACATTAGCTTCCAGCGGTGGGATTGTGATTTTCACTGGGGGGGCTGGGGCCGGGGTGGGGGGGAAGGAGAAAGAGGGAAAGAGACAGAGAGGACAGAAAACAGATGAGAGACGAGCCTTTCTTGTCTTTGCATTTTCCTTCTTCCCACCATAGCTTTGAAAAGGCTCTCAATGGGTTGAGACTAAGTTGGGCTCTGAGGTGGTGACAGGAGGGCTTTGTAGACTAGCTCTGCGTTTGCCAGCGGATTAGGGAGCGTGTCGGTGTGAGGGTGGCGGCGACGGGCCCCGGGGCTGCCGTGCGGGGACCCACGGTTGGCGAGGTGGCCTCAGGGTTGGGGGGGGGGGGGGGGGGGGGGGGGGGGGGGGGGGGAGGGGGGGCCGGGGGGGGGGGGCTGGGGGGCTGTGTTTGGGAGTGGGGAACCACAGCAGACCGGGCATGGTGGCCCAAAGCCCGCTAATTATGCAGCCCGAGGGAGCCGTGTGGACCTGCCAGAGCCGCCCGGAGGAGAGGCGGCTTAGAAACCTCAGAAGGGGCCTGTGTGCCTGGGGTCTGCCCAGGAAATAGCCTCCGGGCGGGGCGGCCGAGCCCACAGGTGGGGGGGCTTGTGGGGGGTGGACAGGATGGGATGCTCTGGTCACTTGCATGTCAACTGGAACCGTTTTCAGAACTAGGCTCCCGGAGGACCTCCATGCAGGAGAGTCCGTGTCTGGAGAGGTCCCCGGAGCTTCTGAATTCCAGGATGCCCATTCCAGAAATTCTTCAGAACCAACCACCTTGGGCTTTAGCACGCCGGTTCTCACTGCTCCCTGGGAAATGCTCATTAGCTTCTTTTCTGCGGCTGCAGAAGCAGAAATCTCCCGGGGTGGTTACTTGGAAGGGCCACCCAGAAAGAGCCAGGTGACCCAAGACCAGGCAGGTTTCTTTTTAAGTCATTCTTCTCTAGGCATCTTGTAAGGCTATGGGAGCGTCGCTATTTAGGATGATTTTCTCTGTTTGCAGAGGGTCCACAAATTCAGGCTTTAGTCCTCCACCTTCTTATTGTGGTAGAAATCCCCATACCCAGCCCGGGTTTAGCGTTAGGACTTGGCTACTTTTTTTTCCCCTGTGGCTAAAAAAAAAAAAAAAAAGTTTTCATCAAAATGATCCAATATTGCTGTTACTGGTTTTCGGGAACTTAATGCTTCCCCCACTTCCCAGAGGAAAATAAATTTCATTTTAGGAACCGTTGCTCTGGACCTAAACCCAAGGCATGGTCTAACTATGGTTCTATGCATTATGGAGACAGTATCGCCCATAGGAGCTGGAGAAATGCTCTGCCTCTTGTCTTTACGCGTGGTCTGCACCATGTGTTTACAGAAAGAAGTAGAGGAGGAACCCAGACAAGATAAATTCGCTGGTATTTGCCATCATCGTTGATGATCTGGTTTTTGTTTCTTTTTTTTTTCCTTTCCTCCTTAGTGAAATCGTGACATATTCATCTACGGCCCTGGTTCTTCCATTTTAGTCTTAGGACTTACTCATAGGTTTCCGAGAGCCCAAAGAGCTTTTGTTGTATGGTGGTTCGTACTTACCGATATTGACTGTATTTGTAATGAAAACTGAGAAATCTTTAGAAGTTGTTTATTCATTGAAAAATGACAATAATACAGGCATAATGATAATAATAATAATAAACAATGCAATCATACATTGCATGCTGGCCTTATAATATTTTTATGAACGATAACTGTATTTCCCGAAACAAAAAAACCAGGAAGAGCGGCTAAGCTCCCTCTTGTCTGACTGGATTGTGGGACTTGCTTCTGAGTTTTCAGTCTGAAGGCACACGTGTAGACGGGTAGAAAAATCCAGCTGCAGCCAGACATGTAAGTATATTTGTAACTTTTTTGGATCATTGTGGATATGCTCTGATACTTCACCAAAACTCGACAAGTGGTTGTTTTTTGGCTTTTGGTTTTGTTGTTTTAAAGTTAGTTGCAGTGTAAATTTGAAACCATTTTAATGAGTTCTTTTTCTGGCACATTGAGGACGTTTTGTTCTCTTCTCTGCCCCTTAAGGGTAGATTTCCTTTCCCAGCACGGTCCTTGGGCCAGAGTAACACAACAGTGATGGGCTATTTTTGATGGAAAGCTTAGAAGAAAGAGCCAGACGAATGCAGATGGAAGTACTAAGAATATTTTGGCTTTGTTTAGAAGGACAGAGTTTTTTGGTTTTTGTTTTTTTGATTTTCAAATTCCCCTGTGACTCCAGTTGTTTTGTTTTGTTTTGTTTTGTTTCCCTTCCTATTAAGGCCCCCTGCCTCAAAACCTGAAAGACTTCTGTTTACTTATTATCCTGCCCTGAAAAGTTCCGTGCTATTACTTGCAGAACTAATGTCTGAAAGAAGTGTGAATAGGGATGGCCTCATGTGTCCCTCCAGAGAGACCAGAGCTCACCTGTTATGAAAGGTCCTTTTGCACTCATCTGGGCTGAGCTGAACAATAACGGCCTGTTGACCAAATGCTGTAATGCATTTACACAGAGGGTCCTTGGACCTCAGCGTTCCTAAAGAGGAGGTCCAGCTAGAACTTCTCTGTGTGACTTCAGAGTCACGAATGTCCTCAGGTGTGTCAGGAACGTGGCCTTGGTGGCAGCCACCTCCTGGAAGCCACTGGCTGCCCAGGGGAGCACTGGCCTGCCAGGCAGCATGATGTCTGCATGTTGAGGCATCCCAAGTCATCACTCCCTGTGTGTCTCCACATGTATGTCTTGAAGAAAGTGCTAGCAATGGGGGATGCAAGAAACAAAAATAAAAGCAAAAACAAACAAAAACAAAAAAACCCCACCCCCACAAAAAAGTGGTCACTCATTAAAAATTTAGGGGCATTTTAGGCAATATGCTTTAGCCAACAGGAGCACAGGAATTTCCCTTTGGAGAAAAATCCCATTTTTTCCAAAGACAAATCATGATGGACTTCTAACTCATGGAGCCAGCGTGATATGTGTAAAAGTCCATGGTAACCCAGGAAGACTTTATATTTGCAGACAATGCTCTGGAATGAAAATATAGTAGAACATTCTAGACTTTCTCTGCTTTTGAAGACGAGGACTATGATTTTATTCATCCCACCCAATTTTTTAAAGAATCTACTATGTGCTACACACTCTCCTTCCTGGAGTCTTAAGGGTCAATAAGCAGAACTGTCCTCTGCCCTTAGGAGACATACATTCAGATGGGGGGTGCTGTGTCAACCACATGCTGTCAAAGTGTGATGCTGCTGAGCAATAAGGATGTGGAGGGACAGGGCAGAGAGGGTTATGTGGAGGGTTCAGGAAGGACTATTGTGATGGAAATGCCAAGGAGGTGTGTTAGGGCAGAGCAGAGGTCTAATAAGAGTATGAATGAATGCACTCACAACTCAAGCCCAGAATGCCATGTTTTGTGCTAAAAAAGTCGCATTTGTGGGCAACATGGTTGATGAGAAGTGGGGTTGGCTGTGCATTCCTCCCTTTCCTAGGGCTGCTGGAACAACTTGCCTCCAACTGGACAAAACAGCAGGAATCTCTTTCACGGTTCTGAGGCCAGAAGTCCAAAAGCAAGATGGGAGCAAGGCCGGGCTCCATCTGAAGGCTCTAGGGAACCATCCCCCATGGCCTCTTGCGGCTTGAGGTGGCCACGGGCTTCCCTTGGTTTGGGACAGCGTCGCTCCAATCCCTGACTCCATCTCCACGCGTTCTTCTCCTCGGCGTGTCTGTCTTTCCCTCCCCCTGTCTCTTGTAAGGATACCTGTCACTGGATTCCGGGCCCCCTCGGGTCATCCAGGATGATCTGGTCTTGAGATCCTTACATAATTCCATCTGTAAATGGTTTTCCCAAACAAGGACATAAGCGTAGATTCTGAGGATGTAGTCATATCTTTTGGGGGCCACAGTTCAACCCGGTAAAGTGTGCACTCTGGGAAAATCCCTCCAATGTCATTTTTTATTTATTTTTAATTTTTTAAAAGATTTAATTTATTTATTTGACAGACAGAGATCACAAGTAAGTAGAGAGGCAGGCAGAGAGAGAGGAGGGGAAGCAGACTCCCCGCTGAGCAGAGAGCCCGATGGGGGCCCAATCCCAGGACCCTGAGATCATGACCGGAGCAGAAGGCAGAGGCTTAACCCATGGAGCCACCCAGGTGTCCCCAACAGCAGCTTTTAAATCAAAATGAGACATAACCCCAGACCAGAGTCCTGTTATTTCTTACCTATAAGCCGTGTGGCTGTGACACAGCTGCGTTTCTGTGGTGACGGGGAGGCAGCAGCCCTGGGGACTGGAGACCTGCATGTTGCAACGGTGTCTGGGTGGCCTAGTGAGTCTCCCACATTCAGTGGGCATCTAGTTAGACTTTACGACCCGGCCGGGGGAATCATAGTAGCGAGACACCGGGCCTTGGGAGTACCTCGTAGAACGAATAACAGTTCTTCCAGAGAAAATACTGTCAGGCCCAGAGGAACAGAGCAGAGAAGTAGTGAAAGCAGAGGCTGGGAGAGGGGGCAGTCACTTCTGTCCGGACGCTTCCCAAGCGTGAAGGTGACAATATTCACGGAGGCAGGATGCCGGGTAAGTTGCAGACGTCAGCAGCTTGGGAAGCTGCTGGGACCTCAGCCTAGGAGGAGATGTGACTGCATTGAGGAACCTGCTCTTCCGGGAACGTCCTTGCTGGGGTGTGTAGGTGTGGCAGAGGCGGCCGTGCCATTGAACCCACCTCCAGAGGGCGGCCACTCCGCTTCAAGACTTTATTGCTTCGTCTTTTCTCAGGCACCTCTTCTGCCAGAGGAAGGCGGGGAGGAGCACGTCTATATGCCCGGAGTCGGCCCGAGTTGGGGATGCTATTTGCTCAATGCTGTGCAACCCCAGCTGTTGCTCCAGGTGCTAAGTTAGAACCCTGGTAATTAGCGGCGCTAATTTATTTAATCATGTTTGGACTGTTTTTCTTCTCCCGGTTGTTCTTCTTGCCCTGATCCTTCAGGTTTTCCTGGATCTGCTCCCAGGTGTGTTTGTTGGAAGGTGGTGTTGAGGGAGGAGGGATGCTTGCTGATGCCAGAGATGAAAGCAAGCTCTGGCTTGGCCATGGTGGCGGTGGCGGGGGGGATACTCCTCCTCCTCCATATTCTAGATCAGAGTTTCTCAGCCTCAACACCATTGACCTGTTGGGCCAGATAATTCTCTTCTCGTGTCATAGGATGTTTAGCCACATCCTTCGGCCTCTGCCCACTCGGCGCCGGCAGTGTCCCCTTCTCCAGTTATGATCATCAGGAATGACTCCAGACATTGCCACATGCCCGCTGGAGGGGTCAGAATTGCTCCCCTCGAGAATGCTGGCTGGAGTTATGGTACCGATCACTGATCACTGATGTATGTCCTTTCTGGATGAAAATTAGCCTTCCGGGTCCATGCGGTGGGTTGGGATGATGGATGCCTTTTCTCAACCCTCTCCCATTGCTCTTCATGGGCCTTCTGTGGCTTGACAAACTGAAGCCCTCAGCCGGGGACGGGGTCAGCTTGGGGGACAAAGAGCTACAATACTCTGTCCTCAAACACAGGTTCTTTTCTCCAAGATGTACGATCCCTGTGTCAGATGAGGAAGGAAAAGAGAAAGCTGTGGTATAGGGAGAGACAACCGGTGGTGGGGTTAGTGTCACCAGGGGGAGAGAAGAACCAGAAAAGCCACTTGTGTGTTGAAAGTAAAAACTTCGCTTCGCCAGCTGCCCACATGGAACTGGTCCAACATGGCGGCCAAGCCTGGAAGGGAAGGGCGTTTGCAGTTTCTGTGTTGGTGGGTTCCCCGCAGCTGGCTCTCTCGACTTCACTTCTTAAAGGGGTAAGCCAGGCCCTTCAGAGCCTTGGCCCCCAATTCAAGAGTCTGATTCATTTTCGGGTCCCCCACAGATCCCAGCTTAGTGCGGTACGTGCAGAAGACATCTTGAACGTCTTTGGCAAATGAATTAAGATTGATGGACTCTTCAAAAGGATCCAGAAAATCTGAGGCAGCTCTGTGAGCCAGAGAGGAGGTAAGGTAGGAGAGAGAGAGAGCAGGAACTGAGAGCCATTAGCCTAGGGCAGGACTGTCCCATAGAAGTAAAACCCAAGTTCCGTATGTCATTGTAAACTTTCTAGTAACCCCATTTAAAGGAGGACAGGAAAATCGATGAAGTCGATTTTAATAATACGTTTTATATATATATCCAATATATCCCCAATTTTATCATTTCAGCATGCAGTTGATATAAAAGGAACCTATTAGTGAGATGTTCTACTTTATTTTATTTTACTTTTTTTTTTTTTTTTTAAAGATTTTATTTATTTGACAGAGAGAAACACAGCGAGACAGGGAACACAAGCAGGGGGAGTGGGAGAGGGAGAAGCAGGCTTCCCACTGAGCAGGAAGCCCGATGAGGGGCTCAGTCCCAGGACCCCGGGATCATGACCTGACTGAAGGCAGATGCTTCACGACTAAGCCACCCAGGTGTTCCCAAATTTTTGTTTCTGTTTTCGCTACTTTATTTTTTTATTTTTTTCATACGAAGTCTAGGAGATCTGGTGTGTATTTTACCCTAGAGCTCATTTCAGCTTGGACTTACCCCATTTCCAGTGGCCCATCAACTGGGGGCGTCTGGACTGGACAGTGCGGGTCTGGAGAGGAAGTTTTAAGCAGTTACATTTGGGAAAGAAACCGTTCTCCACAAACAAGAAAAGAAAATGAATTTAAAGACGTATGTGGACAGACTTTATCCACAAATGCTCATTATTGCCTTGACAGGCCCCTGTGCCTGGAGCGCCCCCGTCTCTTGCAAACAGGGTCCATTCACAGGAAGCCATGGGTTTTCCCTCTCCCCTCCCCCTGGCCCCTTTGTAGCCCACTCTGCTGGCTTTTGTTTCAAACGAAGGAACACAAAGGGCCCTACATTCCGCTGGGCCGTCTAACTCAAGCGTGGCAGGGCTGCGTCTTCTCAATTAATTGGGAGCCTGCCCCCCACCCCCCGCTCCCCGCCCCCCATCCCTTTCGAAACTCTGTTTTCTCAGCATCCTGAGCAGGGTCCTAGCTTGGCTCCAGCTTCCAGGATCATTTCAGGGGCCAAACGGGCACCTGCCCAGGTACGTGAAAACCAGCGAGCGTAGGCCTTTCTAGATGCCTCTTTCTTCCCATACTGATGAGAAGCCTTCAGCACACCGTCCTGTAGAAGGGACGGAGGGACACGTCGGGAGAGGGGGAAGGAGCGATGGTGGACAAGGCATCTCCTTCATGAGGTGAGGATTTTAGAAGTGGCCCTTGACTTCTTGGAGAGGCCTCTGTTCAGCTCTCACTCCACAGCGTCTCACCCCTCTAGCCCTGACGCAGCTGGAGTGCTCTGGCAAGCCGAGCCCTTGCTTTTTCTCCTGATGGAGAAGGCCCTTTCGTCCTCCCGGCCGGTATCACCTTGAGGTTTCCAGAATGCCTTGTGGTCAGACTTTTACACATACGCCTCATCAGATGGTGTCCCCAGGTAGCATGATTTGATGGGCCCCCCACTTCCGAGTTCCCCTTGCCCCCACCATTAGGCCAGTGGTCTCAGCCAGGGGTGGTCTTGCCTGCCCCCGCTCAACTCCTGGGATCTTTGGCAATGTTCAGAGACCTCTTTTGATTGCTGCAGCTTAGAGGGAAGGGGAGGCTCCCGGCATCCAGTCGGTGGAGGCTGGGGGAGCTGCTCAATGACCTTCAGTGCACAAGGCTGTCCCCTCAGTAAAGAATGCTCCAACCTAAAATGGCGGCCCACAGTGCCAAGGTTGAGAGACCCTAGGTCAGATCGTCTTTCCTTTGGATTGTTAAGACTGCTTTCCCCGAAATAACCTTTCAGAAGTCCCTGGGAGGGGCTGTCTACACTGAGGCTTGTAAATCACAGCCTTGCTTATCAGCTAACACCTTCTAGGGCTTCCTGGGCTTCCTGACGGTACTACTGGGTGCAGGCGGGGTACCTGGGGGAAGGGTGGGTGGCCCTGTTAGATAATGAACCAGCCTTCCCTGACATTGCAGGGAGGGTGCCTGCCTGGATCCCGCAAGGACAGCTCTCGGGAAGGTCAGAGCCAGCCCACAAGATTTGCTTAGAGGTCCATGTAGAGAAAGGGGTTGGTAAGGGAATCAGCCTCCTGGTCTACCAAGCCCAATGTGCCGGTTGACCCTTGACGTGTACTCAGGGCGGTGGAACCTTGGAAGCCTTCATGCCGGGCCACCTGGTCTGGAACCCGGCTTCCTCCAGACCATCCCCGGTTCCGTGACCTTCTCTCACAGTTGACATAGCCGTGGACTCTTCAGGAACGGAAAGTGCATTCCACTCCTTGGCCACTCCGTCCAGTGGCCTCTGGTGTCTGTCACTAGGGTGGGTATTTCCTGGGTCCAGGTGTGGACCCTGAAGACCACAGGGCCATCTTGACCCTCTGTTGGCCCCACCCAGAGGAGTCTCCTCCTGGAGGAGCTGTCTGGAGTTTATGCAGCGGGTTTCTGACCAAGTCTCGGGAAATCCAGAGTCCGTCACATCTGACACTCCCCTGCTCACGTCTCCCCTCCCTGTGTAGCTGTTGGGAAGATGGAAAGGCGTCTGGGGACTGAAGGGAAGGGAGACAACGTACGTCTGGAGTGCTGAGCAGGGAAAACCTCTCTTGTTGTTGAGAAGAAAAAGAAAAATCAGATTTAGCCAGATACACGCTTGGTGGCTTCTGTCCCAGTGTCATCTGAGATGGGCTTTGCAGAAATCAATTTGACCTGTAGATTTTTTTTTTTTAATTAAGATTTTATTTATTTATTTGTCAGAGACAGAGGGAGAGAGAGCAAGAGAGCACAGGCAGAGAGGCAGGCAGAGGCAGAGGGAGAAGCAGGCTCCCTGCCGAGCAAGGAGCCCGATGTGGGACTCGATCCCAGGACCTTGAGATCGTGACCTGAGCCGAAGGCAGATGCTTAACCCACTGAGCTACCCAGGTCCCCGAGCTGTAGATTTTTAAAATTTTAATGGTGAATATTTGCATTTGTTCTTGGTTAGGAAAAAAAAATGGTTTTTTTTGGCCTGTCCCCCCAAACTACTTTGCTGGGTGTACTGAACAGAGGAATAAATCCAGACTTGGGCTGAGAGGATCTTTCATGAGCTAGCTCTGTGATCTGGGGCAAGTCCGTCTGACCTCTCTGGGCCTCAGCCCCTCCTTCATGAAGTGGAGTCCGGCTGCCCTAGCAGAGCTCTTCCAAGGATCAAATGAACTCATGTCAGTGAAGGAGCTTTGAGAAGTATGACAGACAAGTGTCTAATTACCTGGACTGGGGGGTTTTTTAGTCTCCCCCTGTGGAGACCTTACCCCGGTCTCAGGTGGGGGCCTTCCCCGGCAGGTGTGTCCTTTCCAAGACCTTCGCTCACTTTCTCACCTCTGGCCTCCTGGCTTCAGAGCAGTTGCTTCCTGGAAAAGACCAGACCCGTGTGGGAGCCAGCAAGGGGATGAATTTTGAGTCATGGTAGTGATGGTCCGATTACAGATCCTGGTCCCTATTATCCTTGGAGCTGTGTCCAAGGAGCTGAAATCATTTGTGTCTCCTTTAAGGGGGACCCGTTCGCGCATCCCCCGAGCTCCCCGCCCCCTGCCCCCCCACCCCGCCTCCGTTTGCTGCGTTCCAGTTTTTCACTCCAGGTGGAATTAGTCTCTTTAATAAGTTCTTTCCCCAATAAAAGCCAGGTGGGACCCTCAGCCCACATCTGCCAGGCCAGCCCCTTTCAGGCTGAGGCCGCCTTCTCTCCTGCCCGCTCAGCCTGTCCCTTTTGTTCTTGAACCATTTTGCTGGGCCGCCCTGCCACGCCGGCTGTCCCTTGGCGGAGGAGAGAGCAGAGGTGGGAGAGGAAGAGATTAGAAGGAAGGGGAGGCCCGGCAAGCCATTAAAGACAAATAAATTCTGCAGAGGGGAAGCGAAGGTCCTCCCCGTGTCTCCGTAAATCACCTTGTTTTATGGACGGGACGCAGAGGAGAGTGGCGGGGGGGGGGGGGGGGGGGGGGGGGGGGGGGGGGGACCGTGGCTCTGGTGGCAAGGGTCGTCTGTCCTGCTGATGTCTGTCTGCAGCTTAGGACGCTCTGACTGAGACCCCCCTCGGGCTGCGAGCCGCTGGGGCTCCTCTTCCTAATTTATTGTGGCGTTATTACTCCGTACTCAGAACTGCCGTTACTTATGGGGCACGTTTTAAGAGTTTTATTAGAAAAACATGGCCGGTTTGCTTCTACTGTGTGTTTTCTCCAGACGCCCTCCATCCCAAGCCGCCACACGGGCGTTATGGACACAGGAAGGGGATGTTGAAATGGCCTCACTTTTAGAAGTCACGTTTTATACTAGATTTTATTCTCTCAGACCCAAAGATCGTTAAGACCTCACAGTCTCAGACCTGGGCTCCCCTCGTCTTGCTGGATTCTCTGCATCAGGAGTCAGA
Source organism: Mustela nigripes (assembly GCF_022355385.1). Taxonomy (NCBI): domain Eukaryota; kingdom Metazoa; phylum Chordata; class Mammalia; order Carnivora; family Mustelidae; genus Mustela; species Mustela nigripes. The sequence goes on from NC_081572.1 coordinate 7,993,476, forward strand.
ATGCAGCCGTCTGTGGCCCCAGAGACCTGGGCGCGGGTGTGTTTCTTTTTTACTTGTACCTCGTTGCCACGAAGGTTTGGGTTAGTCGCTGATACTGCAGTTGTGGGTGTTTCATGTGAAATTTCGGATCTCCGGCTTTACCAGGTAGAGAGAGGCACTTGAGGATGGAGCCAGGATTCTCCCTTGAGCGTAGTCTCGGGGTGCTCCGCACTGCACCTCCTGGGGCCTGTCACAGCTCCCCGGCCTCCTGATTCACCCTTAGGCTCCGCCAGCTTCTCTCGTGTCTGTGTTGCGCCCGTTCCTGGGTTTGAGACCTTTAGAGTCACCCACCGAGGGAGACGAGGTGGAGACAAGGGTGGAAGCCTCGGGGCCGTGGCGGTGGCCGTGGGTGTGCTCCCGCGACCCTCTCCCAGGTGGACGTGTCTGGCAGGGGCAGGTGCATGGGCCAGTTTGGAGACCGATTTGCCCTCCGCTCACCAGTAGCTCTGTGTCCTTGCACAGGTCACTGCCCCTCTCTTGGTCTCACTCTTCCCTTGTGTAAGATGAACCGGCTGGAGTAGATTAGTAGTTTTCAATTTTTATTTATTAACGATTCTATTTATTTATTTTTGAGAGAGAGAGAGAGAGAGAGAGCACGCAAGAGAGAGCAGGAGCTTGGAGGAGAGGGAGAAGCAGGCTCCCCGCCGAGCAGGGAGCCTGACGCGGGGCTCGGTCCCAGGACAACCGGGATCGTGACCTGAGCCAAAGCAGACGCTCTACCAACGGAGCCACCCAGGTGCCCTAGTAGCTTTTGAAAAATTCGTATCCACCTAATCCCTTCGTGGAAACAAAATCTTGCGTCTAAGTCAGCTAGATGGAAGGCTTGACTGTGGCAGTTGAAGGGGGGACCAGCGGGTCGGGGAAGGCATTTTCCGCCCTTCGCCAGGCTCCCACAGCAGATCCTTAACAGGTGCGGAACCTGCTCACTGAGAGCAAAGGGGAGCATCGCTGCCTCCCAGGCAGTAATGTAAGGGGCTCAGAGCCTCGGCCAGCGGTTGCTGCACGAGGAAAAGAAAAGAATATTTATATATCCTCATAAACATCTACGCTCGCACTGTCCGAGTGGCTGCTATGGGCAGAGTATCTCCTCCAGGCCCAGAAGTGTGAGATCTGGTTCCCATCTTCCCGGGGCCGGCCGACTGGTGCAACACATGGCATAGCACACGTGCAGTGGGCTAGCGAGCCAGGGACGTTGGTGGAAGACCGAGGTAGGCAGGAGTGCCTAGGAGAGGTCGAGGAAGTTGTCAGAGCAAGGACAGTTCTGAGGAGGCCGTGGAGGGTCGCCGGCTTTGACAGCAGAGCTGGAGTCGGGAGGCAAAGACGGCCATTTCCGGTGGCGGTCTGCGTTGAGTGTGGGGCCAGAGGTGGGTCAAGCCAGGGCTTCCCCGCAGCTGGACGCAGCCAGAAGACCCGGGACGCGGAGATGGGGTCAAAAAGTAGGAGGAGCTCAACGGCTGGGCGTGGGAGTTTGCAGAATCAGGAAGGCTTTTGAGCGGGGGATGGACTTTACCTGTGCCCCCTTGGCAGCAGGATGGAGGGAGGGATGGCTGGTGAGCAAAGAGCTGGTCCCTGGACTGTGAGGCTGGGAAGAGAGATCGGCAGTGTTGGACCAAGGAGGTGATGGAACAAGGTGACCTTGGTGGTGGGTGAAATCGACAACGTGGGAACCGGGAGTCTTGTGGGAGAGGGGGAGAGGGAATCATCCAAGATGATGTCACAAATGTAAGCCCAACCCTGAACAAATGGGTGAGTCCCCATGATTTCCCGAGTTATTTCATTTGCATTTATTGAGTGTCTTCCGTGTGCCAAGATCTGGGTGTGACAAGGAAGCCAGGATAGAGAGCCCAGGAGGGGTTACGGGGAGTTTCTGGTCCTGCCCGCATGGTGTACTTGGGAAGATGTCTACTTGGGCCCTGGAGGTGGGGGTTTCAGAGTCAGGAAGAGAAGCCCAAGGTAGTGGTTTAGTTGTTTGAGCATTTCCTGGGTTCCTTCTCTGCATCAGATAATGCCGGGAGAATCGCACGCATGGAGTTCCTTGCTTTGGGAGCCTAGCCAGCGACTGATGGTGGCAGATAAGCCCCTGAACAGAGAAATTATGAAGGGAGTAGAGCAGAGGGTGCAGGGGCGCGGGATACTGGGAGTGTAAGGGTGGCGGTGGCGGAACAGGGCCTCATAGTCAGGACGAGGACTGGGCATGATAAGAAATGTCCGTAACCGCTGGTTGCATGGGAACTCTGGGCCATGGGCTCTTCCAGATGCGTCCCATGCGTCCCTTCATTTAGTTCATTAATCCACAGTGGTGAGCACTGTTTTTACCCCATTTTACAGACTGAGGCCCAATGACTCCCAAGATAATGGTTTCTTGCAGGTGGGGAGCTCACAGCCCAAGGAGTCACTCCCTGATCTGAGCCGAGGCCCCCGGTGCGCCTGGCCCGAGCGGATGCCTGTCCTTGACCTCCGCTGCCCCTCACTCGTTTCCCCCTGGCCTGCCCTGACCTCGCCTGCACAAAGGCTAACCTGCCTGCAGAGGCCCAGGAGAGGAGGGGGAGTCCTGTGTGAAAAAGGTCCCCTGTGTTTGGTCAGAGGACCTCGGCTGTTCGAACGAGCCCTCTGTGCCCCGGCGAGTGTCCCTGCCTGAGCCGGGTGAGGCAGGGACGGGGAGCCCCGCAGGTGTGGGTCCCGGCTGGGCTTTGCTGTGTTTCCCTGCGCAGCTCTCAGCTCTCAGCTAATGACAGGGCGCCGGCAGGTAGGAACACGACCAAGCCCGGCTTGCACGTGTGTGGTTGGGCAGAAGACAATTGCAGATGTTCCTGGAATTCCCAAACCGGATACAAAATTGCTAGCAGGATGCAGAGAAAGAGGAAGGAGCCAAGCGTTTTACATAATGAGCAGCTCGCCTCCTGCCCCGCCCCTTTGGCCTGTTGCAGCAGTGCTGCTGCGGTGGCTGGGGCCTCCTGTTCCTGAAGGCCCAGGGATTAGGAAACCAGCCTGTGTGTGTGTGTGTCTGCGAGGCAGCGCCCTGCTCCAGCAGCCGGCTTTCTCTGGCTTCTCCTGTCTGTCCAGGAGCCGAGGCTTTCCAGCGGCTCTGCTGGGTGTGCAGGCAGCGCTCTTCCTCCAGAGATGCCTTGGTGCCCAGGCTAGAGAAGAAATCAGGCAGCAGCCCTGAAAGGAGGCGCAAGCAGCCACCCAGCTCTCTTCCCTGTCCCCACGTCCTTTGGCATGGAGTTCTGGCGGGAGGGGGGTGTTGGGGGGCAGCAGAGGGAGGCTGGCCCTAAGGGTGATTTGCGTCCAGCTCAGCAGAGGGAGGCTGGCTATGGGCAGGCAGGCAGAAAGCAGGGATATTGGGGAGACCAGAGTGTCCAGAAGGCGGAAGCCTCCTGTGGGGAGTTGCATGTGGGCAAATCCTACTTCTGGGGATCCGAGTGTAGAACCTCGGGGACTGGTGAGCCAGTGCAGCTACTAGAGCTGAACGCAGTGAACTGCAATGGGCTCGTGTCACCTGTGATGGGCTGCAGTCCCCTCGACTGCACTGTTTTCTGGGGGCCACTGTACAAGCGGTACCTCGTTTGTAAAATGCACCGCCCTCATCCCTCACCTTGATGCTGGCTGATTCCCAGAGCCCCTTCAAGCTCTGCTGCTGGAAGAATGTTGGAGAAGGAATTGGTACAGGAAGTGGATGGGTGTTCCCCCTGCACCCCCACCCTTGGCTCTGACTTTTCTGAACTAGTCCTACAAAGCTCAGGCAACTGGCATTTCATCACGTCCTCCTCAATACATTCTGTTGCTTAGGGATGCTGGAGGAGCGCCTCCTTGTCTCCGGCTGTAGTGAGATTTCTGACCGGTGAACATCCATGCTACGTGAACTTGACCCATTACCTGTCTTCTTCTAAGACTTAATTTCGCCATCTACACAACCCTACCTACCTTGGGTGTTAGAATACTAGAGGGAGAACAAGTATTGTGGGCGCCTTCTGTTTAATCAGCGCTCCATAAATGTTCGCTATTCCCATCATCATTATTATATTGCTTTTCAAAAGAAAGAATTCACAGAGGGTTTCCTTTTCCATGGGCCCAAACCAACCTGCCACCTGTTTCCGGGCACCTCATGAGCTAAGTAAGAATCCAACCCGTGAAAACGATACAAAATTTAAATCTCAACGTCCATAAATAAAGTTTTGTTGCAACTCGGCTGTGCCTTTTGGTTTGCTCGTTGGCCGGTGCCTGCTCTGTGGCTACCAAGGCAGAAGTGAATGTCCTAATGGAGAGTGTACAACCGGCGGAGTTGGAAATATTTGCTGTCTGGCCCTTGGTAGAAACCTGGCTGATCCTTGTTCTAGATTGGGGATTATTTAAACAAGGCGGGTAGGTGTAGGCACTCAGCAACAATCAGAAACCTTCATGCACTTTGGAAGAAAGCCCACGAGGAATGAGAAAAGTCGATAAAGCTTTGCTACGTTAAACTAAGGGAAGCGAAAACCAGGTTGCAGATTTGGAAATTCTACAGTGACGTAGCTCAGACGCAGGCTCTGAGGTTCGGGATCGCGGATGGGCTGCCAGTGTTTGCAGAGCTGTGTGTTCTCAGACGTCCCCTTAAAGAGAGAAAACCCCAGGTTGTTGAGTGGGTCATTTCCAGTGGGGTTAGGGGCGGCGGTTGGGGGAGGGGAGGGCCAACATATCTCCATCTCCCCTTTTTACGGTTGGGGTCCACTTGATAAAAACAGAGCGTGGCTTGGGGGAGCTCGTTTTCTTCGCCCGGTCGTGCGTATTTGTGTATTGGTTCTCTGCCTTCTTGCACCTTGTTCTTATTTCTGGCAGCCAAGACCCTCAAACGTACAAAATCCCAGATCCAGAAGCAGCAAAGCTTAGAGGCTGTGGTTGACAAGATGTCATTGGGGATTTTAAGAAGGTGACCTTGGAGCCGAGCTTGTAATTTCTCAACAGAGAGATCGTCGTTTTCATGCGCATCTGTCTGTGCCCGCCCTGACCCCCATCCCCACTCCTCATGGGGCCGGTTGCATGTGCTTGGGACTTTTCAACTGAGAATAGAGGCAGAACTGAAATAAAACAGAAGTATTTCTTTGGGGTCTTAGAATTTCAGTTTGGGGAGCACAGAGTCAAGGAGCACCCCAAATTATGTCCCCTCGGGGAGGACACGGCGGCCAGGGGTCTTGATTAGCAAGTATCGGGAAACTCCCATGAAGTCGTTTTCCAAAATTTACGTCGTTTTCCAAAAATTACAATCGGAAGATAGAGTTACATTTTATGATTCGTAGGTGTTCTGAGTACACCAGGACAGTTACTAGAAGAATGTATGTTCCAGAATGTCCCATTTTTATCAAGAATATAGGTGCAGCAGCCTTCTCTTCAGTTCTACACCTTTGCCTGCTTTGACAGGTAAGTGTGGTATCTTTTTTAAAACAAGCCAAAAAAACCAGGATGATGTTGTAGTCCCCAAATAGAGCCTCTCATGTTGAGACGTTTCCCACGGGTTCCCCGGGTTCTGATGGAGGAGAGAAGGCAAGAATGGAGCAGAGGTGGCCCCGGGCAAGTGCCCGTCCCTGCACCGTGGCCGGCCTGGAGCAGCAGCCAGCGGCCGGGACCCCGGCCGTGGGGATGGGCTCGAGGGGATGCTGAGTCATGGAAACTGCAGGTCCATAGGGGAACGCGCTGAGGGCTCAGCTTATGAATCATCCGGCCGTGGCTCTCTGCTCGCATATTCCCAGGGGAGCCAGTGTCTGGGAGACGTGATGTTGTCCCTGGGAGGGCGGTTTCAGCCATGTGTGGCCCCAGAGAAACTTGTTCCCATGGGTAACACCCAGTTCCTCGGCATGAAAAATCCCAGGCGAAAGAGATGGGACTCTGAACCCTCTTGTGTCTGCGTGTGTGCATGTGTGTGCGTGTTTTAAAGGACGCATCCTGGCCATTCTGGGACCTCATGATTAGCTTCTGCCTCTGTGGCCACTGAGGGTGGTGAGAACCCTCGTCTGCACAATCATGGGGGAGGCGATGGCTCTCATGGAGAGCCTGCCCGCCCGTAGCCATCCTAGCATTTTTCTCCTAGACTCTCCCTCCACAAAGCCCTGCTCCAAACCCATGATTTGCAAGAAACATTCCCTGTTAAACCGCGTTGTCTCCTCATTTGGCATGCACACTCGAGTTGTGCGGCTAGAGGGGCCGGCCACCGTTAATTGATTTCAGAAAGGCAAGGGCAGCCCTGTGCAGGCTGCTTCCTTTCTCCCAGGCTGAGCGCGCTGCTGCTTTTTCCGCATAAATGGGCCCATCAGGCGCCCTTACTGCCCTGATGGTTGAGAGAGAAGAACTAGAGCTCACAGCAGCCTCACGTCCCTGCACTCTGTCTCACACACTTCATACACCCTCCGAGCAGCCCAGACCAGCAGAAGCCATAGAGCCTTTCCCTTTCCACTGTTACCCATCATCATTGCTTAAATCGTTCTTTTATATTTTTACAAAATCTCCATTCTCCTTGCCTGTGATGCTCTATTAAAAGGCTTGTTCCTGCCTTCCTATCCTCATCAATAACAGAGCCACGAAGCAGTCGAATCTAGCGTATGCTTTCTTAACACCTAAAGGAAAAAACCAGAGGTGCTGAGATGGGGTTCCAGATGGGGTTCCAGTGAGGGTCAGTGGTGCGGCGTGTGAGTCGGGGGACATGACTTGGGTCGGGGAATCCACCGATCCGTAACGCTTGCCCCGTAGCTGGTTGGCAGCGCTCGCTAGCGCAGCGTACTTACTGACAACAGAACAATGTTCCCTAAAATAATAATAATAATAATTATTATTATTAACAGCAGCAGCAGTTCCATATTCATCTTTTACAAACTCTTTATTTCACGAGTCTGTCTGTGTGTGCTGGCCCCCACGGGACCCCATCCTAACCTAGATGGGGAGGATTTCCCGGTGAATTCCTCACTTCCTCGTGTTTTCGTGAGTGGGCGTTGCTTTCGTGGCTGCCCAGTTCCTCGGAAGCACAGAGGCCGTTTGCAGACGCTAAGCTAATACCCAGGAACTGGGTTTGCGTTCGTTTGCCCCGCCCCGCTGCTGGAGGTACAGATAGATCGGCCACACCGTGGGCACAGCAAACACAGAAATGACCAGCGCCGTGGGGACAGGCGGCCCACGGGCCGGGGCGCTCCTTGGATCCTGGAGCGTTATCTGAATCCTATTTAAAAACCACTTTCCTTTTTGTCTAATCACAGCCTTTGCTTTCTCTTTCCTTCCTGCCGTGCTCTTCCTGAATGTGAAAACGTGCATCCAGCTAACGTGGTGTGGCGGTGATGGGCTCGCCTCTGGGGCCGCCGGACGGACCGCGCTTTCTTGGCGGAAGGCTGCCTGGGGGCCCCAGCTCCGCTGTTTTCTAGTGTGTTCTGTCTTGCGACGGGTACGAAGCCCTGGTCAGGTTCCTCGTCTCCCAAGGCCCCTGCTTTCCTGACATTCCGTAAGCGATAAGGGTTGCCTACAGCGGTCTCCTTCCCCTCCTGTCATCCTTGTCACCTGGACATTACCATGGCAATAATCGTCCCTAAAACAAAAATAAGGGATAGAACCGGTTGGACAGAAAGTGTGACCACAGACTTCCCTTGAGAGCGAGTGGGGCTGGAGCTGGAGGCGGCCCAGGGCTCCTCCAGGCCGTGTGCAGAGGACGGGGAGGCAGGAAAGGGAGCGGGCCCGGCGGCAAGAGAACAGCCAAGGAGTGAGGCTCCATCAGACTGTCCTGGAGGGGAAACCTCCGCTGGGTTCCTTCATGGACTAGGTGGGATGGTTTTCCTTCTGCGGCCGGCAGTCCTGTCTGGTGTCCCTCTGGCCTTGGGAGAAACAGAACAGTAGATCCCTAATCTGTCAATGGAGATGAGCTGGGCCGTGAGTCACTCATCTGCTGTGCAAATGCTCCCAGGCCGTGTGATGGGGGAGGTTCCTGTCCCTGAGAAGCCCTGAGGTTTAGGTTTCCCTGTTTCACCGTGTCAGCACTGAGAAACCGGTTTGGAGTTTAGGGAGCAGCGACCGACAGTAGGAGGACGTAGAGAGGTGGGTTTGATTCTTGGCTGAAAAATGTATTAGCTCCGTCTCCGGAAGAGCCGTGAGGTTGGCTTCTGGTGGATGGAGGGTGAGCCACCGGGAGCTGCTTCTTTTCTCTTGTCTCTCTTAGAGCCCTCTGTGGAATGTTCCAGAGGGGTTGGCAGAGCCTAAGAGAAAATGCTGTTGGCTTACGGGATCTTCTCAGCGGTGGCACAGAGCAATGACCTGGGATCGTTACCAATGAGCATTTCACTGTCTGGTTTCTCTGGAGATTCTTGAAAGAGAGAGAGAGAGAGAGATTGAGAGAACAACCCCAGAGATGGGCACAGGGTGCTTTAGCGGGCGGCCTCCCTTGGGGCAGGGAGGTGGTCTGGTAACTGGGCTGACCTCTGAGCATTCCATCGTTCTAAAGTCCGAGACGCCTGCGGGGCTGGGTGGCGGGGCGGATGGAGGGGCCGCCGCTCTGTCGTTCACCCAACAGATGGTCGCTGAGCACCTACTAAGTGCCAGGCGCAAACAGAACCGAAGCTCTCTTGGCATCCCTGGAGGGGAAGTGGATAGCTGGTGGATCAACAAACAGATCCAGAAGTGATAAATGTTGTGGAAAAAAACCAGAGAGGGATCAAGGAAGAGAGGGATGATGGGTACTGCTGAGTGTGGCCAGGAAAGGCTTCCGTAGGAGATAACCTTTGAACAGAGACCATGTCGGTATCTGGAGGAAGAATGTTCTAGGCCAGTGGTCAGCAGATGATGGCCCTTGGGCCAAAACTGACAGCCACTTGTTTTTGTAAATAGGGTCTTATTGGGACTCGGCCACTCCCCTGTGTTTATGTGTTAGCTGTGGCTGCCTCCTCCCCTCTGCGGCCGGGTTAAGTGGCTGTGACACAGCCTCCCGGCCAGCCTCTGGCCTTTCACAGAGTTCCCAACTCCTGATCTAGGCAGGAGCAAAGAGCCGGGTGCACGCGCAACTCTGGGTCTCCTCTCTCCTGGGGACGGACTCCTGGGTCGTCCCTAGCTCTTGGGCACGAGACGCAAGTCGACAATAAGTCTCCTTCCCACGCTACTGGGTTTGCCCATGTGAGATTCCAGGAGTGGAGACGTTTTCTCTGTTAGAGGATGAGCCAGAGAACGTAAGGCTGTGGACTGGAGATTTTCACCACATTATAAAACCTGCCTTGTCCTGCCACTGGGACGATGGGTTCTCTCAGGGGCAAATGTGGCTTCTTTGGGCTTTGTTGGGGGAATGAGGAGAAACCGCTGATTCCTTCTCGGGGACTTGTATATATTCTCAAAAGGGTCCTGAAGGGGCTGATAAATGTTAGGGGTAGGAGAGAGTGACCTTCTTAATCTCAGACTTGGAACGTACCCATAGTACAGGTTTTAAAAATCTATTTATTTCTCACCTTCCCTCAACATCTCCCAATCTGGACCAAAAGCTTCCTGAGGGTGGGCCCTGTTCTTTCTGTTCCCAGGGCCCAGCACAGCCCCGGGATGGTTTGAGTGTGAAGACCTGACAGCTCTTTTGAGGCTCTTCTAAGCAAAGTAGAAACGTAGTACTTTAAAAAAAGATTATTTTAATCATTTACTTTCTACAGCTGAAGAGAAACGAGTTCAGGTACTGTTTTTTGTTGTTGTTTTCGTGTTTGGAGGGGATGTCTCGTGCTTCTGAGACCATGGAGAGCTTTCTGAATGCAGTCAATGGTGGGAAACTAAGCAGCTTCATTGCCCGGTTGCAGAGAACACAGACAAGGGTACAGCGTCATGAGTTCTTATCACATGGTCTTGGTTCCTGCGAGGAATGGCCTGGCCTGGGTCTTCTGTGCAGGCCTGTCCTTTCCTGACCATTCCAGACCCAGCTTTCCATAAATAAGCCCTTCCTCAGTCCCCAGAGATTTTCCTTTTGACTTCGCAGCCACTCCTTTGGCCACAAGTCACACATCATCCTGTGCCGTCTCTCTAAGTAGTTGTGGGGATGCGAGGTTCTCAGGGATCCGACCCTGGCTGTGCGCCTGGCAGCATCTTGGAGGGCTGGCTCCGGGCTCTCCTGTGGCAGGCTCAGGAAGAACTGATGGAGGGATTGATAGGATCACCCACGGATGGCATAACCATTGTGAGTTGCCCTGTTAATGTCGGTCACGTGCCTGCATTGGTTTGATTCTCCAAATCACAGAGTAGACAACGTGGGTGCATGGCCTTTGGGTTCCTTGTCTGAACAATGGGAACAGGAAAAGATGCTTCCCCAGGCTGGCCTCAGGCATGCTCAGGGCGCAGGGCTCAGAGGCCTCCTGCTGCCTCGATGGTGGTGATGCCCAGGGCTCCCGCGCCGTGAGGACGTGCTGTCCACGTCTCCCTCGGATCCTTTCTGCTGATGGTTCGCAGAAGCTCCTCCTGGGAGTCGTGACTTTGTTTTCGATGCCTGGTGCTGGCCTCTGAGACAGACAAGGGTTTTAGGCAGAGCTGACACCAAATTTTCGCAATGAGACTGTTTTTTTCTGCTGTCTGTGGAATTGACAGTCTTAACTTTGCATGAACCAGGAAGTTTGGGCGTTTAACTTCCTTGTGATCTCGGGAGAAGGAGTTGAGGAATGCAGATGCCACATGCGGGAGAGAGAGAGACAGGGAAGGAAAACATCCCGTGAAAAGCCCAGAGATCGCCGCACCGAGGAACCCGTGACAGCAGCTGCCAGCCGCCTGCGCCTGTGGGTGCCGGGGCCACCGGTGGTGACGGCGTAGGCTTTCCTCGTGCGTGCTGGGCAGCTGCCAGGACAGGCTCTCCTTAGTTCATTGCTATGGCTTTGCTGCCACTGAAGTTTGCACATTGGAAGCAGCGTGTGCTTGTAAGCCCTTTGCCTGTACGGTGAGTCTGAGGGCCGTGATGTTGTCCTCAGCCTGCCCTTTGCCGTGCACCGCGTGGTGCTGGCGAGAACGCAGGGCCTGGGATGCCGTGTGCTCTAGGCTTGTTTGATTACAGACAGAGTCTGTCCTGGGACACATCACGGAGCCTTTCATCCCAGGCCACAGCTTCTGCGTTGGAGGAAGGAACGAAGGTGTCTTGTCAGGCCCTTTTGGGGCCGCCGAGCCTCTCGGGATGGGCCCCACCCCTGTTTCCCAACGACAGCCTCCATCCCGTCCTTTTTCTGGCTTCCAGGCGATGAGGCCAGTTGTGACAAGCAGGTAGCCACCAAAGTCTGGAGATCTGATAAGCGGGGCATGACCCCTCGGAAAGGTCTGGAATGAAAACGGTTTCTCAATGTTGTTGTTTGTGACTTCCAGAAATGGTGGAAGCTCTTGCCCATGGGTCAGCTGCTTCCCTGTTACAGGTGTTCCCGCTCTGGAGCCGTTTCAGTGCAGCCTTTGCTACTTACGGCCGTTTTTGTTTTGGGGTGTGTGTTTTTAAGTGAATTGAACTAAAAACTGTGGTTTTAGTTGTGGGGGGAGGAGACATTGGATGATGTTGAGACCGATTTTTGGTGGCCCCCCCTGGGGTGGAGCGTTGGTGCTGGCATCTAGTGAGTAGACGGGGCCTGGGGACGCTGGGTGAACATCCTGGGATGGGCAGGACAGCCCTCACGGCAGAGAAGCCTCCAGACCGCTCCCCTCTCCCCAGTGCCAATGGCCGAGAGTGACAAACTCTGATTTAAAGAAACATTATTTTATTTATTTTTTAAAGATTTTATTTATTTATTTGACAGAGATGGCAAGTAGGCAGAGAAGCAGGCGGTGGGGGGGCTTGGGGGGAGGGAAGCAGGCTCCCTGTTGAGCAGAGAGCCCGATGCGGAGCTCGACCCCAGGACCCTGGGATCATGACCTGAGCCGAAGGCAGAGGCTTTAACCCATGGAGCCACCCAGGCGCCCCAAGAAACATTTTAAAATTAAATGTAGTGCATCCATTATGATTTCCTGTACAAAGTCCATCTCGAAATACTGAGCACAGCGAAATCAAAAACCGATGTGTAAATTCCAGGGAGGTGGCCTTGTCTGCCAAGCCTCTGGCTTTGAGATTATCTTTCTCTTTGCCATAAAGCGACATGAGCACGTGGAGAGATGTCACAGACCTGGCTGGCATGGATCTGACCCTGTCCCCCTAAATGCCAGTGGTAGGATTCCAGGAGAAAGGAAGGAGAGTTGCTTCCTTCCTCTGTGATTTGGCGCTGAGTAATGCTGTCTGCCGGCACCCCCAACGGTGTTCCCCATCCCAGACTTTGGGAACTGGTGCCGCAGGGCCACAGACACAAGTATAAGTTGCCCAGAATAATTGCCCACAAGGACCCACTCCCTGCACCTCTGACTCTGTGGGTGCTAGGAGCTGATCATTAGACAGATTCCCATTCTTTTTTCTTTTTCCACAGGTAGTTATAATAATAATAGCCCCCTTTAGGCACGGGCTTTTTCATCTTCAAAGTGCTTTATAACCATGAGCTAATCTCCCTGCTCCTCAGTGAGGTCAGGAGACCCACTTTTACTGGATGCTGCCACCAGGGCAGGAGAGGTGAAGTGAGTCACCGGCTGTCCAGGCTGGGAGGTGGGCGAGGTTCGAGCCGGGATTCAAGTTTTCGGTTGCTGGCCTCCTGGACATGTCCTTCAGCGAGCCACACCTTTCTCTTGGCCAGCTCCGTCCTGGTCTTTGAGCCAAACCTCAAATTCAGGCGGGCCTGGAGAGAGAGAGAGGGTGACATTTCTTTTCCCCTCCTTTCCCTGGGCTGCTCTTATGGGGCAGCTAAATGCTTCTCTTTAAAAATAATAATAATAATAATAATAATAATAATATTAATGACTCCCTATGGCAGGTAAACCCGCCAAACCAGGGGGTTACTTTAAGGAAATATTTTCCTTGTAGACCCTGTTTCCCAGGACAGTGGCAGGGGTGGAACCGAGGCAAAGCTTCTTTTCAAAGGCTCTGTTTGAAGACGTCTGTGGTTGGCAGGGCCCGAGCCGTAAGGGCCGAGGGTGTCTGGCCGCGGGCCGTGACCGCTCGGACAAGGACCACCATGGCGCACGCAGCCTCCGGGTGCCTGTGGGCGCTGGGGTCTTTCCTTTGCACTCATCCCAGACACTCCTGGACCTGGCCAGGAGGGGAGCCAAGGGGAGAGCTGTCGGGGAGAAGCAGTGGGGCCGGCTGGAGAGGCAGAAGCTGTGGGCAAGGGCAGAGCCATTTCCTACTGCTTCCCAAAGGTTTAAAAAAAAAAAAAAAAAGAAAGAAAGAAAGAAAACAAGTAAAATCTGGAGCATTCAAGAGATAATGAAACCTGTCCATGGATCGCCAAGGGTCTCTGAGTCTTCCGTCTCCTGGGGAGAGGATGAGCCCATCGGAGGTGGCCTGGGGTCCCCTGCACAGGACTGAGTAAATCCAGAAAATGTCCATTGAGTTCAGGGCTGGAGGGTGGGGGTGACTTCATGTTCATGCCACCAGGTTTGGGCTGAGTGAACTTGGTGTGGCACAGAGCCCCTTGCGTGGCCAGCAGAAGGCTTCCGATGGAAGGCATTGCTTTAAATCTTGGGGACGGCAGAGTGGACACCTGCCCCCCCCCCCCCATTGACACTTTACCTTTTGTCTTGGGCTGCTATGACAACATCTCCCTAGAATGACGGCTGAAATGATGTTTCTTTCTCAAGTTCTGGAGGCCAGGAAGTCCAAGATCAGATCGCCGGCACGGTCAGGTTGTTGGTGAAGGCTCTCTCCCTGGTTTGCCGGCGGCCGCCTTCTCGCTGTGTTCTCCTCTCATGGTGAGGGGGATGGGAAGGGGAGAGAGCAGAGCTCTCTCACGCCTGCCTCTTCTCCCAAGGGCTCCAGTACCATCGTGGGGCCTCCACCCTCATGACCAGACCCCCCATCCTCAAATCCCATGACACTGGGGCTTAAGGTTTCAACATATGAATTTGGGGGGGGGGGTTACAGTATTCAATCTGCAGCGCCTTGCTATGTGATTTGGGGGTTTCAAAGCACGGAGTGTGGATAGGGATAGGAGTGCAGAGGAAGTGGAGGTTCACCAAGATGTCCGGGCAGCAGAGTTCAGAGCAGGTTTCTCCTGCATCCTTTGATGAGGCAAAGGATGTTACTTATAGGACACGGAGAAGGACCTGGCAGGGGAGCGGGGCTGGGGTGATACTGGGCACCTGGGAAGTTGCTGGCAGGAGGGACAGGAGCCTCCTGGCACAGAGTGCCCAGAGCTGGGCCGATACTCGGAACCTGTGCCTTCATTGTGCCTGCTTTATGGCTGCCGCCAGCTGGTTGGTCCCATAAAGGTCAGATCCGGCTGTGGGACAGTCAGCAGCAGCCTGTGGGGCGTCTCACTCTTTGTTGCCAAAAGGATCCAGTTCCCCAGAAAACAGAACTGGGGCCCCATGAGGCACGGTGTCCTCCTAGCATTTCAGTCATTTCTTCATGCTTCCTGTTGCCATGGTTTCTCGCTAAACCCCGTAAATGATATGCAGGTAGAATGGAGGGAAGACAAGAGATGGGTTCCCACTGGGATAAAAAAAAAAAAAATACCCTGATCAGGGCACATCGCCTGGTCTCCTTGTGTCCTCTCCACGCTATGCAGGCTCTGCCAGCCTCTCTCCCCTCGCCACTTCTCTGCCCCTTTTCCCGTGTCCCACTTAACCCATTCCTTCCCCAAGTTGCAGAGAAAGAGAGAGCTCAGCCTTACTGCCTCTCGGGTGTGGCCAGCCCTCCTCACCTGGACCCTTTCCAGCCTATCCATTCTGTCTCTCATCGGCTCTGCCAACGTGTCCCAAGCAGCCTTTCTGAGCTGAAAAAAATGCTCTTGGACATCGCCATGACTGCCCCCGTCCCAGCTTGTACAGGGAGGTAAAGATTTCTGTGAATCCTGTAGGTGGTTTCAACAGTTCACCCATCCCTTCCTCTTGGAAATCCCACTCCGGTTTTTCCCACTCCTCCACGTGGCTCCCTCCAAACCATGTCTTAGTTCCTCCTGTGTTCGCCCTGGCCCGTTCAACACTGACCACCCACAGATTCCCCCTCTCCCGCCTCTGCTCACAGGGGATGAGCTCCAGCCCAAGGTTTCTATTCTAGAGTCCAATGGGCTGCCAGGGCTTTGGTCACACCCCTCAGACACACACAGACACACACACACACACACACACACACACGCACGCACGCACACACAGCTCTGAAAGTTGCATCCATAGCCTTGGGATTTCTTCAGATGTCAGCTCTGTGTATCTCTTTTTCTACCTTCCTCCTCAAGTGCGTTACCTTTGAAGTCCTACATGCCCTTGCCCCCAGATTGGGCCCCAGGTTTCTTTCCCGTTGGGGTAAAATAATTTGTCTGGACATCAACATTAAGTTTTATTACCTATTTACCTTTTGGCTGGCATTCTGCTGCCCGCTCTAATTTAATCTATACCTGCAATGTTGGCTCTCTCTCTCTCTTTTTTTTTTAAAGATTTTATTTATTTATTTGACAGAGAGAGATCACAACTTGGCAGAGAGACAGGCAGAGAGAGAAGAGGAAGCGGCCTGCCCACGGAGCAGAGAGCCCAATGCGGGGCTCGATCCCAGGACCCTGAGATCATGACCTGAGCCGAAGGCAGAGGCTTTAACCCACTGAGCGCCCCCCAGGCGCCCCTCTAACGTTGTCTCTTTAAAAACAAGGTTATTATGTCCCATGCCTCTGTACTTCCTGGGAGTGAGTTCCACTCTGCCGTCTTTAACAAATGTGTTATAATTAAACTAAAAGTATCGTTCCCCAAACTCATCCAGCCCTTTTGATCCACCCTTCCTCTTTTTTTTTTTTCCCCTCCCCACCCCGTTCTCCGCAGCCCCGCCCTGGCCAGGAACTTGACACCTAACCCCCAGAGCTCCTCACCCTTTCCAGCGTGAAGACCCACATGAGTCTTACGAGTTTTCAGACTCCTGTTGACTGAGTCATAACTTAATATTTTATCTCCCAAGGATTTGAAAAACACAGCATGTTTGCGGAAGGCATTACGTTGTTAGCCTTTTAACAATGCTGAGCGCGCCTTCCGCTTGTGGGACACTGACATTCGTTTTGGGGCCCTTTGGTGACCACCAACCCAGACTTTGACCCTCCCCTAGCGGCCTTCCTTGGCCCAGTGCCCACCTCTCCGGTCTGTCCCCCTCACCAGGAGGTCACGCGACTTTTCCCAGATACCACCTGCTGCTCCCACGCTACCCTTGACCCCGAGAGGACGCCCCTTACCCTGCCATCTGGGTCTGCCATTGGCTTTCAGTCTTTCCAGCCTTCGAGTCCGTTTTGGGAAACCTCCACCCCACCCCCAGCGGACACTTAAGTTCCAGTTGCTTGATCTTGGCACCAGCTGTGTCCCTCATCTGGAAAACTCCGCCTTTTTAACTGCGAGAGCTCCCTGCCGGCTCGGCCCCCGTTAGACCTGCCCAGCTCTGCCGGCTGGTGTTCAGTCCTCCGCTCTGCGTGGCTTGTCCTACAGACTTGTGCTGTAAGCACACTTTTGTGTGCTGTCTTGCTTTTACACACACCCGCGCATGCTTCCACACTATTCAGCTTTTAATGTGGAGATCGTTCAAACAGTCTAAAAATGGTGTGAAGTCCTCAGTCCTCTGTCGCCCTTCACCCACCATTTTACCCTGTTTGCTTGATCGCTTACTTTCCCTCTCTCTAGTCTTTTGGCCCAAACCACTCGAAGGCAAGTTACATACATGGTGGCCCTTTGCCTCTAGATACGTTGACGTGCGTTTCCTAAGAAGAGGGGTATCCTTGTAAGGGATTACATTGTAGCCACGCCTTCCATACCTTCCATGGATGTATACTCATGGGATACTTCTCTCTACTCTCCAGCCTCGTTCTGGTTTTGTCAGTTGTTCTAACAATGTTCTTTCTGGTACCCTTTCCCTCTGGTGCTGAACGCGGTCTAGAGTCTGTTACAGCAAGGCCGTATCTTCTGCCCTTTCATCTGGAACATTCCCATAGCCATAGTTTTTTAGGACATGAACATTTTTTTTTTTTTAAGATTCTATTTATTTGAGAGAGAGAGAGAGAGAGACAGACACAGCGAGAGAGGAAGCACAAGCGGAGGGAGTGGAAGAGGGGGAAGCAGGCTTCCTGCTGAGCAGAGAACCCGATGTGGGGCTCAATCCCAGAACCCCAGGACCAGGACCTAAGCTGAAGACAGATGCCCAGTGACTGAGCCACCCATTCGCCCCGTGATGTGGGCATTTTTGAAGAGCACTGCCCTTCTCCAGGGCCCCCATCTCCATTTTGTTAATGGAAAACTCCTCATTTTGTGCCTGAACTTTTCTTGTGGTTAGACTGACATTACGTGGTCTGGAACTGCTGGATGGGTGGTATGGTATCTTTCTCAGCATCACACATCTAGAAGGACCCGGTGTCCATCTGTCCAGGATACGTGATGCTCATTTTGACCACCCATGTAAGGTATGGTCTGATTTCTCCAGTGTGATAAGTACTGGGCTTTTCTTCCTTGCAATATTAACAGTCTTGCTGGAGAGATACTTTAAAAATCCTGCAAAGATCCTCATCGAAATTTCTTCCTAGAACCCACATCCAGTGATGACTCCTGATCCAATCTTTACTACGATGGTTGCAAATAATTTTCCGCCTCCAGGGCTCCCTAAACATTTGCTGTTTGCTTCTTGGCATTCCACTGCTAGCAAGAGTCCCCCGACTTCCCTACTTATTTATATAGTAAACAAATGAGTCTGTTCACTCTTGGCATGGACTCATGAATACCTACCTATTGGGTAGTTTATAATCCACTGCTTTCCTTAATTATTTTGGTGCTCAAAATGTCCCAGATTCAGCCACTGGGAGCTCCTTCAAACTGGTTCATGGGTCCTTATACAAACCCCTTGAGAAGACTGTAAGCCCCTTGAGAACACATCAATATTGTGGTTCACCTAGGACAGTAACTCCAATGTGGGGAAGAGAGAGAGAAGGGACTTGTGTCCATTGGATGCTTTCTTGGGTCCCTTCATGCTGCTGTTTAGTGACATCTATAAGGCACAGATCTAGGACATACCTGCTCCAATCATTTCGTGGCGAGAGACTTGGGAGTATCATAGCACTAAAAGTTCTATGGGCTCGTACAAGGAAATCAAAGAGAGCCAGTCGCTGATGTAATATCTTCTCTTCTCTTTGACCCCCTTTTTACCACGCTCTGTTGTTTCTACGTAGATAGAAGGGCTGCCTGGATCGGAAGCCACCTTTGACTTTGCCACAAAAAAGATCAAATAAGAAGCATCTAGTGGAGATGTTTTGTGACCAGGAATTATAATTTCAATTATAATTGAATTCAATTATAAATTCAGATGCCTACAGGGACCAAAAAGGTAGCCCAAGAGACTGAATGAGGCCTGTGCTTTGGGACAGTGCAGATTACAGAACCCTGGAGACACCCCCCCCACCATAAAGAGGCAGCTGCTTCTCAGGTTGATACTGTTCCTGTGTAGGAACCCACGGGGGTGTTACGGATCTTCTCATTTTCACAAGACCATCCAGAAATCCAGATTTTGACGTACAATCTAAAAATCTCTCTCTCATCATGTAGCTCCAAAAGAATGTCACAGCACCCTTCAGGTCTCTATACTGAGCCAGCTAGCTTTTGTATGCCCCTAGTCCCCTCAAAGACATCAGAGTACAGAGGCAGAGAACCGACCGTTGACCTTTCGTGACTCCGGACGTCATTCAGTGATCTTGTAATTTCTCATCCAAGGAAGACATTTTTCAGGTTCATCTCAAAGTTCCATTTAAAGAACAGAATGAGGGAGCATCTGGGTGGCTTGTGATCTCTCTCTCTCTCTTTGTCCAAAAAAAGAACAGAACGAGGTACAAAACGCATGTCTGTACAGCCCAAATCTTGCAAATCCCAGGTGTGTCACTCATGACGTCCCCCAGGGAGACCGTCCTCACTGGTCACTGGATCCGGTTTCCATGCTGATGTAGGTATGTGACTTGATGTTCAGAGACGAATTATTCGCCTCTTCTCTGGAACTGAACAAAGGTGGGTTGCGGTGACCACTGCCCCCTTGTTGGTCCACATGCCCAGCCTGTCGCCTCACCAGACCTCCAGGGAGAACATCTTCAGTATGTGCCGTCGGTCACAACTCCACAGATATCTCCACTGAATTGTTACCAAGAAAACCTTTGCCTTATGAATTTTTGTTTTATTACTTTGATAAAGCAAATACACTCCCCCAAAACATGGGTATTCTTCAAATGCTATGCCTAGAGCTCAGACTCTCTCTCTCCCTCTTTTTTTTTTTTTTTTTAACATTTAATTTATTTATTTGACAGATGGAGATCACAAGTAGGCAGAGAGGCAGGCAGAGAGAGAGGGAGAAGCAGGCTCCTTGCTGAGCGGAGAGCCCGATGCAGGCCTCGATCCCAGGGCCCTGGGATCATGCCCTGAGAGGAAGGCAGAGGCTTTAACCCACTGAGCCACCCAGGTGCCCTGTCTTTCTCTCTTTTTCCCTCTAAAGAAATAGCAGAAGAAATGCCATCTTCTGACACCTGGCGTTTTTCAGAGGTGCCTGTCTCTCTGCTTCTCACCATGGCTAGGTCAGCTGGTCTGATTTCAAAGGCTCCCATGCCCCACTGGTTTCATGACCCACAAAATCAATTAAAACCTACGGGTTCAAGTTTGGAATGGGCAGAGCTGTCTGCTTCCTTGCACCCCTCTGCCTCTTTTCTGAGCTCCCGTCTCTTTTTTCTGGGTAAGTGATACCAGCAAAGTAGACCTCACGATAGGGATTTTTAGAGTTCACTCTGATCTGAAGACGTTGCTCCTCCAGCTGGCGTCTTAGTCGGGAGTCGCTGAAGAACCCCGCTGGGACCCCCCCCACCCCCGCAAACTCTCCCTGAGCCAGAGGGGGACCAGGCTCCAAGTGACTCTGGATAAGGTGCCACACCCCTGCATTCCGATCCTTACCCTCAAATGTCCGGAGGACCTGGGCCTCTCTTTCCTGCCCAGAATAGCATCCCTACCTTTAGGAAAAGCTATCTGCCTCCCCGTGTCTCCTTGAAAAGGGCAAACAAGTCTCCCTCGGCCCTGGTTTTGCAGACTCAGCCTCAACAGGGCACAAACCTGAAACGCGGTTGCTCCTGCCCTGTGTTGACTTTTCTTTCCAGCCACATCTGGAGGCCAACACGCATAAATTTATCGCCAAGCCTGACAACAGTTTACTGAGCTCGTACGTTAAGAGAAGGGGGGAAAAAAAAACGATCTCCTGGCTCGCCGGGTAGGGGATGGATGGAGAAATCGATGGGCAGACCATAAACCCCAACCGTGTTTATGAGCATCTGCGGCCCGTCTGCAGACGGCGCAGGCGTGAGCCGGTCGTGTTTGTCTTGGGGGTTGAGCCCGGAGCGCTCCACGGTCTTCTCCCCGCGTAGACAGGCGGCTCTTTAACCCACCAGGGACCGAGGCAGGGGAACAAGGGCCGCTCAGAGGTGGACGACCACAGACCCGATACGAGGAGAGCGGCGACGGGCCCCCGGCCGTGTTTACAATTGGGGCAGTGCAGTGGGTGGGCCAATTCTTGTGACGTACTTGAGGCTTTAAAAAACGGCCATAAATCTGATGTCTGTCAAACAGGACTGGTATTTGCTTTTCCTTTCACAACCGGGTTTTGTGGGACCAAAAAAAAAATTTTTTTTTTAAAAGAAGAAATCCGCTAAGCTCCTGGGCAGAGTGTCCCTCTGTCCCACTGTTAGGCCAGAAGCCCCCCACCCCCCCGTCACCCCCACCAGGAGCATGTCGGAGTATGCTGGGGGGAGCCTCGCAGCGGGGAGGGGGTCGCCATGACGTTTTGCATTTTTTCCAGAAACATGGGGCTGGGGGCAGCCCAGAACTCCGTTCTGATGAGCTGAGAACCTGAAGACCTTGTGTTCAACAGCTTTGGCTCCCACCAGAGATTTGCCCAGCTTGCTTTGGGTCAACCCAGAGCACCCTGAGAACGCCAAGGGCTCCTCTAGGCCACTGCCCTTTGGCCATTAATAAAGCTGGAACCGAGGGAGCGACTCGGGAGGGCCCCAGGACTGGGGCAGGGAGAGAGAAAGACGTGCTATTTGTGGCCACCGGCCATGGACCCTCTGACTAGAAAGAAATGTGCTGGGGATGTCCTTTTAGCAGGCGGTTTGGCTCTCCAGCACCTCACGTCTGAGGTGAGCCCGCCAAAGAAAAGGGCACTTTTTGTGGTCAGAGCCTGGGGCTTGGACGAAACCCTTGGATGGAGGGAATGTGTGCCCTGGGAAGGCGTGGCCCACCGAGGAGGAGAAAAGCCCCCCTGTCCGTGAGCCGCGAGGCTGCCAGGCCTCTCCGCACCGGGAACAGTGAGCGACTGTTGGAGAGCTTGGCCCGCCCTGGCCTCCAGGTGTGCCCTGGCCAGTCAGGTGTGTCGTCTCATGCAAAGAGGCCCGGAGGTCCCAGAGTCCGCCCGCGGCCACCGCCCACCCCGGCCTTCCCCTTGCCAGAGCTTTGGCTGGCTCGGGAAGCGCCGCCTTCCCTGTCGCCCTGTGCCCCGTGGGCGCGGGACCCGCCGCCTTGCTGGGTGTGGAGGGCGCCTTCGCCTCCTTGCTCTGCCAGATCTTCGCATCCGTTCGTTTTCCGCGCAGGGCGGCGGCCCAGCCACGCTGCGAGCCGTCGGGTCTGAAGCGCTCCCTGCTTTTCAAGGCATTTTTCCTGGCCCCTGGCCACGCTTGCCTGCCTGGTTATTTGGGCAGCGTTGTTCAGGCTGTGGAAGCCCGTCAGGCCAGAAAGGGAGGTTGGAGCTCACCCCAGTGGGGTGGGATGTTCCTATAGGGTACAGGCAGGGCGGGGTGGGGGGGATGCATAGACACGTCTCCAGTAGGGACCCCTGGAAGAAACCCAGCCATTGAGATACTAGTACTTTTCCATTGGGCGGGTGGGGCCGGGAAGAGGAGGACTTTGGGCCCCAGGGACCTAGCAAGCCAAGGGATTTTCCAGGCTTGCCTTGGGGGTTATCCCAACGACAGACAAGGTATCAGGAAGCCTTTATTTATTTTTTAATTTATTTTATTTCATTTTAGCCATGCTTCCCTCATGGTGATAAAAGGTTGAGTGGTCATGCTCGAGGCCCTCATCAATGCCCTCCCAGAGCCCAGGGGACCAGAGGGGTAAAATCGCACGGCTTTGCTCGGTTCCTTTAAAACTCCGTTCGGTGGTCGGTGCTAGAATGAGGCACAGCTCTCAAGGACTCTCTGAGCTCCTTACCTTACCTTGAGGTCATGTCCACTTTGGGCGAACGGGTGTTCCCCTGGCTTGTGTCTTCACGGGTCTCGTGTTCTCTCAAGTCTTGTTGTTTTCTGTTGTAACTGTTTCAGAATTTCCACTCTCTGCAGCGTGGCCTGGGAGTGGGGTCCACCCCAGTTGTGCCTGGGGGACAGCCAGAGGCGGCAGCTCCGTACGTTCGCTCGTGTGGCTAACTTAGTCCCGTTAGGTATCACATTAGTCCCCGAGAGGGACCTATGTGGTCCCTGTGACTTGCTTCCCACCCCTCTATCGTTCCTCTGTTCTTCCCAGAAGCTTCATGGTTGGTCATCAGATGCTTGTGCTTACTTGCTCACGACCCGTGTCCCTACCTGGGATATAAGCAAGTGACCCAGGCAGAGCTTGTGTCCACTGTATGAGAGACGAAGCCCCAGCTCCTGGCACAGCATCTCACTCACCATCGATGCCAGCTCACTCTCGGGGCTCACACCTCCAGGATGGGAGCTGGCGGAACCAGGTGTGTGGCCGCAGCTGGGCGGTGGTGCTTTCTGGCTCCCTTCGCTTCGGCGGGCTCTGGTTTTTACGTGGCCACGGCCGGAAAGGGAGAGAAAGAGGATCGCTATTTTACGTTCAAGCCTCAGTATCGATCTCTCAAACTACGGCTGTGATCAGAGGTGTGGGGCGACGGTGTATCTGTTTTAGACGGAGGGAAAACGCAAGCGGGCTTGTGGGCTCGGCGTACTTCTTGTTGTATAATGCAGAGGCCAACGAGTGAAGGGGCATGTTTCTGAACCAGAAAGATGGAGCTGCAGTTCCCCAGCCCCTCGGCCGTGTTTCAGAGTCCTGGGTTCTGATTTGGTGTTAGCCTCAGTGAATTTCTAGTTCCTTCTGCTGTTGGCTAGTGAGCGGTGGCTCTGGTCCCCTACCAGGCCGCACATTACGTGAACGTGTTGGGTGAACACTTCCGGGAGAAAGACCCAAAAGACTTTGTCTGCTTTGTCACTCACCAGACCGTCCTTCGAGTTTTGAGTTTGCTTTTGGTCATGAATTCTCAAATGCCTGCATATTTGGAGCTTGCTCTAAGCAGCTGGAAGTAGCCAGCGCCTTCAGACTGGAAGGCCTGATTGATATGAATGTCTGCATAGGAGGCCAGGATATTTTTTTTTTAGGGGAAACAGTGCGAATCCTGCAGGCTCTGAAGTCTAGGTACTAACAGCTGTGCCCTGCTTTGCCTCTACCCTGGGTCCTCCTCTGGGCGGAAGCTGGGCACCCATGTGTTACAGCTGGAGACTGACCCTGTAGACCACCAGAGAAGAACACGCGACGAACAAAGAGTGAATTTATACAATCTGTGAAGATTCCGTAGAGCAGGCCTATGGAGATGTACCTAAGCACTGATGGCGGTGGACGGGGGCTTGTTTTGTTTTTATGACCTTTGCCCTCCATGACCGTCTCCGAATGAAGACAAAAGACAAGTTCCTCAGCAAGTATGTCTGCATTTCCTGTCCCACAGGGAGGTTCATGAGTGCCAAGGACAGTCAACAAAGTAGTAAATGAACTCGTGAGGAGGTATGAGTCAACTAGGGCTAATGTAACAAAAAGGACTGCTGATAAAGCGGCTTACGCAGGTGGAAGGTATTGTGTCTCAGCTGTGGGAACTAGAAGGCTGGCTCCTTCTGAGGGGTTTGAAGGAGATCTGTTCTATGCCTCTCTCTGGGCTTCTGGGGGTTTGCTGGTGACCTTGGGCATCCCTTGGTGCGTTGAAGCATCACCCCGTCCCTGCCTCACTGTCATGGGCTGTGCTTCGTGTGTGTGTCTGGATTCAGATTTCCCCTTTTTATAAAGACACCAGCCCCGTCACCTTAAAGGCCCATGTCACTTCAGTGTGACCTCATCCTAACGATGACCCTGGCCACGACCTTCTTTCCAAAGAAGATCACATGCTGAAGTCCTAAGGATAAGGACTCAAACCTACAAATTTGTTCTGTGGGGGGAGGGGCATAATTCAACCTGTGACAGATGACAAGTGACCAGCCTTTACAACAGACTAATGAGAGGACTTGGATTCAAGAATTTCCAAATCACTAATCTCACCTCATGTCTTGGGGTTCGTGTGAGGCACCCGAGAAAATGTCCAGCGCGAGTTAGGAATCATTGTGGGAAGGATGGTGTCAACCCTTCTAGCACTTCCTAAGGCTTCTGTGATTTTTGCCCTCCTGGCACACATACTATTATTTTCTTAATATTTTTCCATGTGGGCTCCTAGGTTATGTAAATAAACATACATGAAGAAGAAAATCTGCATCACTGTCGTAAATGGAATTAGGAGGTCGCTGTGCACAAAGAGAAAATACAGTGAAATCATAAAGGATGGAGATTTTTTGGTTTTCCCAAGTCTCTGTGCCGGAGATTGCTCTCTCTCTTATAGGGAGGGTTGCAACTTAAAGCCGCAAAAGAGGATGCTTTTCCTGCTTTGATCAGTAGGGAAAGAGATGGGAAAAGGGAAAACCATTTCCGCGTGACTCCCGTCTTATCTAACAGCATGTCTGAGTGTGGCCAATAGCTATCTCAGATACCACTAGGGTGCCTCACCGCTAGCGTGGGAAACACTGGTAGAGTCCAGTGTCCTCGTCTCGTGGATGAGAACTTGAAGGAACAGAGACCTCTGACAGCCTTCAGATCCCACTGCTAATTCGTGACCAACTTGTGACTTTCATCCTGTGGTTCTCAATCAGGGGTGATATGGCATCCTCCTGCTCCCGGGGGACATCGGACGGTGGTCTAGAGACAGTTTTGAGTCTCACAACTGGGCGATGTTCCTGGCATCTGGTGGGTGAGGTCGGGGAAGCAGCTAAACATCCCATGTCCTGTAGTGCACAGGACAGCCTCCACGGCCAAGAGTGGTCCAGCTCCAGACATCTCCAGGCTGAGGGAGAGACCCCTTCCTCTAGGGGAAGCCTTCTTGCCTCGTGTCTTCAGTCCAACCCCACCCACCGCCCCTGTCCCCCCACCGCTCCCTGCTGCCTCTTCTACTTAACTTCAGATGCTGTCTCTTTCTGAAACTTAACCAGTAGCTATCACTTGACCAAAGAAGTGTTGGAAGACATTATCTTTTCGACCTTAGGAGGCTTCTGAGCCACGTTGGTGGTACAGGAGACAACCTCCGACTTTCCAACCATCTCCTAACCACACAGAGTGTTAAATGTTGCCTGTTGTTCATTGGAAGTGGCCTGGAATCAGATTGTGGCAGAATTGGACTCCCTTACACCTTCCTATACACAATATAGTAGAATGATCTCCATCTTCATCCTCAATGGAGGAAGTTCTGGAAGTGGGATTTCTGAAGGTGGGACTTTGAAGGGTTTTACGTTAATCCAATGGCACAAAAAGATGAGTTGGCCTGTGGACTCTGCCTTGAAGGGAGATCCATCTTAGTAAGGACAGTAAGACAGTGAGACCTTTCCCTAAATTCTCACAATACAGACCCAGCCTGAAATTTTCAGGAGCCGCGGAGAGCTGGGGGGAGCAGCTAGGTAGGAGATAAACATCCACCAACTAATTCTGGACTCCGCTGTTGCTAAAGCTCGCACTGATACCTGTGCAGCTGTCATCCTGTCCAGTTCTTTCTGAAACATCTAAGGCGATGGGCAAACCCAATCTCTCTCCAGTTATGAACTTGACCCTTCACCCCCATAAGTTAACAAAACTTTGCTTGGCGTGATGCTTGGCTCCACAGCCTGTATCTCTCTGCGTTCTGTGCCCTGTAGAGTTGGGTTTTGTGGAGTTTCTGCACCAGGCTCTGGGCCGTTGGCTGCGAGGCGTGTTTATTCTGTGCTCCTTTGTATGTGTGCCATCATGGGTGATCTCTGCTCCCCGTCTGTTTGGCTGTGTTTGGGGGTTTCTGAGCCTTTTGGCAGGTGGTCCCCCATTTTCCCTGCATCTCTCTGGAGCCCACTGACCTCCCAGTTTTCCTCCAGAGTTCGACATGTCTGCCGATGGGCTTGCAGCTTCGGCCGAGTCCCGACAGGTCCTGGGTCTTACTGGAAGCCTGGAATGACTTCTGCCTCTCAGTTTAAGTAACTGCCTCTGAAGATGATACTCCGAACAGAATCCAGTGGTGTCACACGGCACGAGGAGCCTGGCTGGGTCCCTGGGTTCCAGAGGGAGGCTGGTTGCTATGGGACCGGGGAGCCAAGTTCAACAGCCTTATGATCTGTTCGGTCCCTGGTTATAGCTCAGGCCTTTAAAATCGGCCAAGCTGGGGCGCCTGGGTGGCTCAGAGGGTTAAAGCCTCTGCCTTCGGCTCAGGTCATGATCCCAGGGTCCTGGGATCGAGCCCCGCATCGGGCTCTCTCCTTGTTGGGGAGCCTGCTTCCTCCTCTCTCTCTCTCTCTGCCTGCCTCTCTGCCTACTTGTGATCTCTGTCGAATAAATAAAATCTTAAAAAAAAAAAAAATGATTACAACGGTAATCTTAAAAAAAAAAAAATAAATAAAAAAAAAAATAAAATCGGCCAAGCTTGAGAAAGGAGGCATCATGTTATGGGGCTTTAGGAATTCCGTTTAATATTTTAAAACATCTGCACATTCTTTCCCGGTCTCAGTTAAATCACCTCTTTTCTGTTAGGATTTCCTGATACACCCGAAGAAACCGCAACCATTGCCTACACGTGGTTTCCCCAAGTGAAATAATCATCCTTTCCGCTCATGGCTGGCCTTTCTTTGAGAATCACACATCCCTCACCCCACTCTCTGCCCCAGCTCGATTCCCATGTGTCCCCAGACATCCCCGGGAGATAGCAGGGAGGAGGAAGGATGGCCCAGATTTTGCCGATGGGGTTGATAAAGCAGCATAAATGCAGATCGGGGCTGTGCTGCCCGCAGGCTCCCAGGAGGGCCTGTCGCTTGCTCGTCTGACTTTGAGCACAGCCAACCGCCTCCCGACGGCCTCATTTGAACGCCACCTCTGCCAAGTGTTCTCGCTTCCTCTCCCTGGGCATTTAATCGATCACCTGCCTGCCTGTCTGCCTGGGGGTGTCTGTGCATTCCTCACTTTTTGCTGATGCTCAGCCAAGTATTAACACCCCTGATGCCCAGGACTGTGCAGCTAGGAAAGTGCCAGACTTGGAATTCCTATGCAGAAGTGCCCACCATCCCCCTTTGCACGAAACCCAGCTAACGCACTGGCAAATGACCCCATAGCCATTTCCCTTCTCCCCGGCCCAGATGCCCTCCGTCCTGCCAACCCCGGAGGGTGGGAGCCGCCTTCTCCTGGAGCTCCTCGCTGCGGTGTGTGAACATACAGACGTCCACACGTATGACACGCATAAAGGACACCACACACATGTAATTCACATCACGAAATAGGAGCATCCGTTGTTTGAGACGTTATCTTTCCTAGAAGGTTTTCTGGGAGCCTGGCACCTGCCTTCTCCGCTTTGTATTTCCGGTGCCCGTGGTAATATGTGACAGGCAGTGGGTGTTCCAGTAATACTGAAATGCGCTAGTGGCGTGCAGTGATTTCAGATAAGATCTGTGCCTGCCTGTGTCGTGTTCTGTTGCCCTAAGGCTGCCGCAAGGCCTCGGGGTGGTTTTTCTTTAAGAACCTTCTCCCCTTTTCCCTTCAGGGGTGGCTGCTGCTGGCCTCCCTCATGCAGGCAGGTCGCAGTGTGGTCCTGAGGAAGGGCTGGGTGGCAAGTGTGCGCCTCCCCAAGAGCCTCATGTCTCTCTCCCCGTCGCTGGCCGTGTGTCGTCTGCCTGCCCCGGACCTGGGGGCACCTGGCGAGGGAGCCCGCCGCGCTCCGGGCAGCCTCCCGGGAAAGCTTGTTTGTCTTTCCATAAAAGACTTCGTGGCCTGGGCAGGCTGACAGTGTCAGATGGAAAGTTCAGTGCCCAGTGCCTTCGGTCCCCAGAATGGGCAGCGGCTGTCACTGCTTGTGCCTGGGACCCGGCTGGGCCTTGGAGGGGTCTTGGAGCCCCCCACCCCACCACCACCCTACCCCAGAAACAGGAAAGCTGGAGAAATGGTCTAAGGCCCGGTCCTTGGTGCTCTTGTCAACCAAGGCAAATTCAACTCTGTTTTCACATAGAGGCTGGTGTCTTTATTCCTGTGGGGGAGGGGGGGCTTTTAAACTCAGAGCATTTACTGTGCCCCAGATGCTGTTATTAGTGCTTTGTCAATATGTTTTTTTAAAGATTTATTGATTTTAGAGAGAGACGGAGAGAGAGAGTTCGAGCAGAGGAGGGACAGAGGGAGACTCTAAAGCAGACGCCGCCCCTGAATGTGGAGCCTGATGTGGGGATCCATCCCAGGACCCTGAGGTCATGACCCCAGCCAAAATCCAGAGTCGGATGCTTAACCCACTGAGCCACCCGGGCGCCCCGCTTTACTGATCTTAATTTAACTTTCCAAACAACCCTACAGGCGGGTATTCAACTTATACAAATTGCTGATGGATGGGGAAACAAGGCACAGAGAAGCCCAAGACTTAGAGTAAATGGTGGGTCTGGGGTTCCAACTCATGCAGGCCAGCCTGGATTTTGGGTTCTGCTGCCTTAAGAAAGAAATTTGAGAGTTTAAGAGCCAAGTCTCCACTGCCCCCCAACTCCTAAGTTTGCTGAAGTAGGAGCCCCTCCATTGTATATTTGTGCTGGAAGTAGCCCTTCTCTGGTAGAGAGGGGGCACAGATGGGGTGGTGGGCAGCCTAGAGCAGAGTTCGGGAGGTCCCACGGTGCAACCCAGGAGAAGCTGGTTGCTGGGTGTTGGGTGGGGGAGGAGGATGGAAGAAGCCGTGCCAATGCCCTGGGGCACGTCCCTCATCACCGGCCCAGACACCAACCCAGAGAGGTGGGAGCCTCTTTCTCCCCTAGCCTTGCTTTACAGCTATTAAGTGGGGATTTGCCAATCAATAAATCAAGGCACCTGAAAAAGGAACCGGGAACCACACTGGCTCCTTCCCTCTTCTTGATTAAAACAAACAACATTATGAAATGTCAACCTGTCAGACGTTTGGAAAGTTTGTAGCATGGAAAGGCGATTACCCAAATGACTTTTTAAAAGTATGAGCATTTGCCTGGCTGAACGGTTTTTAATTAATGCCCCCAGTTAATGTTAATAACTATTCATAGCTATGTACGCTGGGCTTGGGGTTTAGGAAACGTTTGGTATCTCTGGCAGAGGCACAGGGCTGACCCAGGCTGGCGAGGGGGCCGTCAGCAGCTTTCACAAACCTAAGGGACCTCAGGATCCATCTGGGCCTCGGCGGGGAGGAGGCTGTTTGCACTGAGGGTGTGGGTTTGGGTAGCGGCGTGACTTCACGGCACCGTGCGTGTTGCTGCTGTCCAGGTGGCCTCCAGGGCCAGGTCTCCCCAGGTAGATACCTGCACACCCGAACTCCTCGGGGGATTCTTTGGGAAAAAAATGTGGCTTGGGGTTCCACCATGTAAACTTACCTCCCTCGTTTTCTGTGATCTCATTTTCCCTGAAAATATCATTGGAAAAGTGTTTTTGAGTTGAACATTTTATTTTCCATTAAACACGGTGAAACTGACGTAGACGGAGGCCAAAGCTTGGCCAGAGGGCGAGGGTGCAGGCCGCACGCCTCTCTGGGTGAGCGGTCGGCAGGCGCTCGGCCACAGGTACGTCCTGACCGCCACCTGGGGACACTCCACCTCGATGCTGCGGCTCCGGAGGGCTTATTGACCGTATGGGCAGAAGGTGTCCCCAGGGGGCAAAGATGTGGTTTCAAGAGAGAAACTTGTAAACTAACTAACTTCCTTCCTTCCTTGGTTCCGTTCTTTTCGGCACAGTGGGTTGGCCTCTGTCTTTGGCCTCCTGTTGGGGACTCCGCTCAGTGAAGATCCGGGGGAGAGGTCAGACTGGGCCTACTGTTAGCATCTCCAGGGGGAGGTGGGTTGTTGGGGAAGATTTGAGGCATCGGAGAGCCTCCCGAGGCAGCAAGGACAGCCGCTCTGGCTCGGCAGGCGGGAGAGAGCTTTGCCGGTGCTGTGGCCAGCCACCCACCTCTTTGGAGCCCCGCGGGCCGGAGGGTGGCACAGGGCACCAGGGCTCCTCCCCTTAAGGTTCTGTTTACCCCAGGGGGCTCTAGGAAGCCCCACACAGGAGGCAAATTCCCCCCCTAAAGGAATTTAAGATCTCTTTGCGGGGGGGAAAAAGGATAGGTAACCTCTCCCTGTGTTCTCAGGTTTGGTGCACATAGAGGGTACCAGAGGGAATACTGTGGCTCAAGGCCCAGCCACCACCAAGGGCTGGAAAGTCAGGTGGCTTCCTGTAGGAGGCGGTACCTGGGCGGTCCTCAAGGGAAGGTGTTAGGGAGGCGCAGAGTGAGGGAGGCCTTGCAGGTGCAGGGAAGTGAAGATTAGATAGCAACGGAGAAGTCCTACGAACAAGTCCCAGAGTGGGAGGGAGGGCTGGGGAGAGCCATGGAGAGTGGGAGGCTTTTGACTCGAGGCGGGCAGGTTCCGTCTGTGCACAAAAGGCAGTAGGGAGCCGCTGTCGACTGGCAAGCTCAGTCGGACGTAATCCCTGTTTCAGAATGGTAGCCTGGGTGAGCAATACAGAGGGGGCTGACCAGGCAAGCTGAAAGGCAGGGAGCCCGGGTGGGGGCCCTTACAGTAGCCATAGACAGGACAGCAAGGGTGCTGTCAGCTTTTTCCTGGGTGCCAGAGGAGCTTGGTACAAATGTGGCCTCAACTATTTACTAGCCTCATGACCCTGAACTAGTTTTAAATCTTTCTGTATGTCAGGGACCTTGTCTTCCACACGGGGATCCTAACTAATATTCATTCATTCTTTTAACCGAAAGAGGGCTTCATCCTCCAACAGATGCCGATCATACAGTGGAGAACCTGGTACATTCTCGGCAGGCAGAGATACAAACTAGAATTAAATAAACACATGTGGTCATTTCAGATGAGGTCAAGTGCTGTGAAGAGCTGTGTGGCTTGTATGGCTTGGGTGGCCCGTGTCCTGGGGTCATCATGGACGCCTCTCTAAGAAAGCACGGTCTGAGCTGAGACTCTGGACATTAAACTGTTTCAGGCTCAGGAAGCAGTAAGTGCAAAGGACCCGAGGCACCAAAGATGGGAAGCTTTTCAGCTGAGAAATAGAGCTAGTGTGCAAAGGGATAGGTAACAGGGGGAGACGTGGCCCCAGATGAGGGACTTAAGTAAAGGAATCCATGGGAAGTGCTGGGACACAGTGAGCACTCAGCAAATGACATTTTTATTATGCGGACACCTGGGCTAGAGGCTAACGAGAGCCTCGGCTGTGGTCATGGCTGTGGGGGAACATATGGATTGTGTCCATATGGGGACATATGGACAAGATGGATCATGAACCACATGAGCAGAAGAACTGACCAGGGGTAGTGACTCATGCGATCTGGGGGGACATTGTCCATGTGGGTCACTGAGAGAGTGAAGTTTAATTCACTGAATGGGAAGGTGCTGAGGGGAGCCTGGTTGAGGGGGAGAGAAGGACTTACCACTAAATGTGGACAACTTAAGGTCCTTTGGGAATCAGGGGTCAGCCTGAAGGCCGTTTGCACCCTGGAGCTTAGGAGAAAGGACAGGGGCAGGGATTGGGGGAAATCTTAAAGGACCAGTGGAGAGGATGGGCATTCAGCAGGGCTGGGGCTGGAGCCTTGGGATCCCCGTCTATACTGGACCCAGGAGGAAGAGGAGGGGGGGGGCGCAGTTCCTGGGCCTGGACACCCAAAGGAGGCCCATGAGGATCTTGATTTTCAGGCACAAATCCACTTGTCCCGCTGCATGCTTTTGCAGAACAGCAGGCCCCCCTTATTTCTGGCGTGGCCTCAGCTGCTTCCATGGTGCTTGGCCCCTGTTTCCAGGCAGGGGTTATGTAAGAAGCTCCGGGAAGTGCATGGAGACACATGTCGTGAACCAAAGTGGCTAGTGTCCTCAGAGCTCTCTGTCTATAATGGCACAGGTATTTGGAAAATGCCACGGAGCAGGTCTGTTAACCCTCTGGCCTGCAGCGTGTTGGCTAGGTTAAGATTCTTGGTCAGGTTTTATAGCTCAAGCTGGTGTGGACTGCACCCTTCAGGGGAAGGTGCTGCTCTCCCTTTGGTGAAATCTACAGCTGCCTCTGAAGTCACCCACACTTGCCCCTTGGGGTGCGGCTCACCCCTGCTCTGGGGATCATACAGGAGGTCCCAGGTGCACCCCTGCTGGATCTCACCTCAAACCCCAACTTGGGGTCAAGCTTGCTGTATCTCTTTCTGACTTCACAAGCAATCCTGCAACTTCCATTCTGACTGTTCTCTTTAAAAATTGTGTGAATAGTTTTATTTCTAACTTAAGACTTTGGGATGTCCATTTTATTTGTATTATCTTTATGAATACCAAGGTTTTTTTTTGTTTTTGTTTTTGTTTTTGTTTTTTTTCCTTCACCAAACAAGGCCTGGTCACTGTAGACATGTAGAAATAAAACAAATTGCCCATACCCCTGCTCCCCAGACATGACAGTGGTTAACCTTTTGCCTTCTCCTTCCAAGTTCGCCTTTATGAACTGTGCAATTCTGTAATCTAGTTATTTTTACACTGCTAGCAGTTAATCCTTCCCAGTTAACTTACCCCGACCTGGAAACAAGCTACGCACTTGAATGCGTGATTTAATTTAGCACCGATACCCCATGTGTGAAATGCAGACAAGAGTAATTCTGTTGTCCATCTTCCACCAGAAATAACAGGACTGATCGTGGCTTGCGGTCGTGGAAGTCTTATGAGTGACAAAGAATGGTGACTCTCACGGCTCCCATTGGTCAGGTGAGAAAGGGGGCACCCAGGAAGGGATCTAGGGTGACACAGCTGGTTGGTGGCCAAGCTAGGATTTTAGCCTTAGACTGAATGACTCTAGAACCCGTAAGTGTGTGTGACATCATTTCGCTTATTCACCAAGCCTTTGTGTCGTCCCATCTGCACGGTTTCTGCCGGATACTCGACTTCCCCTTGTCTGCGCCTGGAATGGGCAGTTTTGCCGAATGTGTCAGTATGTTCCCCGTTCAGGAAGAGGGACACGTTTCTTTGCTGCTTCCGACCTTCCTCCAAGGCTCCTTAATATAGTTGGCACGGGATGGATGTCTCCTTCCAAAAAGTGTACACTTGCCTCAGCCTTCTTGGACTCAGAGGCTGAGATCCGGCTACACCTCCTTACAAAGACAGTAATCCCGCTGACAGTAAGTCCGCCCATTCCGGCTCCCTCTTCCCCATCTCTTAGCTGGCTCGCCCGGAATCCTTGCGGATCAAGAGCAAGAGAACTAGATCTCTGTTGGTTGAAGCCAAAGGCTGTTGTGTGGAACTGGTTTTCTTTCCCATAAAGTCATTGTCCTGGAGTATACACGTACGGACAGAGCGACGTGCACACAGACATATATTTTTGAGGTCAGGTTGTCCATATACGATCCATTCCCACGGCCCTTTGATTAAAGAGCAAGAGGACCTACTGTAGGCTCCAGGGTAGGCTCAGAAAAGCCATCTCCGTCTCCTGGAGAGGCACGTTGCAATGATTTCATGGGTAGATCACGTTGGCCCGAAGCACCGCTCGGCCTGTGTGCTCATCACTGCCTTCGTCCTCACACGGACACCCCCCCCTTTGCAGGAGCCACAAACGTATGAGCCTTAAATACCCCTGGGTGGGCCAGAGCTTCGTCTCCCTGTTACAGCACTGACTTGGGAGTCCGCGGGGGACTTTTCCCCCCCAGGGGAAACCCCCTGCAAGGTACACTAGGAAAGAGCGGGGAAAGCCGGCTGTCTTGCCACGGTGCTTATTTTGGTTAGACGAAGGATAATCCTCATTTGCTGTCCACTTGTCCTGACATCCCGGCAACAGGTCTTGGGTGTTCTAACCGGTGATGAGCTAAGGGGATGGGCACCGAGCAACCCCTGTTCATGGCATCTCCTCTCGAGAGACTCCTCCACAGAGGTGGGAGGGAGAGGGAGAGAGAGGAAGAGAGAGAGACAGCATATTTATTTAGGGAAATGTGCATTTGTGAGTGTTTTCCAAGTCCACATTTCACAGTTGGGCCAGAATAATTAGGAGGTACATTGCCATCTGGGCATGTCAGTTCTTCTGTTTACTCGTTCTGAGTCAGTGCCCATTAATAAAGTCCTTAATTTGGGTTTGGGATGTCTCAACTTTTCTTTTGTGAAAAAATAACTGTCGTCTGTCTGTCTCTTCTCATTGGGGCTTTATTGAGCGAGTTTGTAGGAAAGACCCCTGGGCAGCTGGCGGACCAGGATGGGATGGAACGGAGAAGGGGTGGGTGCAGAGAGAGCCTTTCCAGGCTTCCTCAGCTAGAGAATTTAAAAAGATAAACAATCCCTAATCCTGACCTGGGGGCAAATCCCAATAAAGAGCCAGGTTAATTTTTCCTGCCGATATAACCCTTGAGTTCAGTGTACGAATTAGACGGTTCCGTGGGCCTAATTTGCCCAGATCAGATTGGGTAATTATCTTTTACAGGCCTGGGTGTGATGTATGCTCGGTGTTTATCCTGCAGGGGGCTGAGCGTGTGTTTGGACTTAGAGGGGCAGGTCTACCTGCCAGGCTGAGCGGGGGTGGGAGCTGCTGGGCTGTCTGCCTGGTCCGAAGCAGGCCCAGCGCACCTGCGTGGACCCGGCGAGCCGGGGACGGAGTCAGGGGAGTGTTGCTGGGAGGCACTTAGGGGAAGGGTCTTTGGGCTGGCCTGGGGGCCTTTGGGAAAGAGCAGTGGCCTCCAGGGCTGCCAAAGGCCTTCCACAAAGGGTCCGCATGAAGAATGGCGGGTTTGGAGGTTGGAAGGAAGTGGAACTCGGAGTGGATCAGACGCTCATGACCTTAGGCATTTTTGTCGTCATGAGCCCCTTTCCAACATTAAAAAAAAAAAAAAAAATTTAAAAAATGGCCTTTTCTGATCGCTGTGGTGTAGGATGACTGCCGTGCAGGCCAGATTCATTGAGATGTGAGCTTTCATATTATACTTCTTTTATTCCTTCTAGTTTTATAAGAAATTAGAACATGTTCATGGTTGGGAGTCCTGGGCACTGCCTCCTACGCTCAGTGGGCTTTGGCCTTTCGGTACGTGCCTCGAAATGGGACCCAGTGGTTTGGCCTCCTGCCAGCGACTTGACCTGCTCTGTGGAAGTCACGCCCCTCTGACCCTGGCTGGACCCATCCAGGAGGTCCAAGAATTCTCCCACCTGCAACCTTTATTTTGGCCAAAGAGGCACCACTCACTTGCAGAGTGGGAGAAGCCCGAGTTTGATCTCGCCTGTATTTCCTGCCCTCCCTCTGCCGCAGTGCGTGGCCTTCTGTTGTCTGAGGACCGACGGAGGTGGTGATGCGCTTTCTGGAGAGGCTGCGGGCTGGGGTGGGTCTGGGCGCGCTGCAGGCCAGTGTCTTCTTGTGGCCTTGCCCGCTGGGCCCTTTGATCCTCCGTCGGAGGGATGCCAGGGGACCAGCCCCTTCCATCCTGGCTGGAGGTGGTGAGGCCAAGAACCCCTAGGTGCTGTTTGGCTCAAGGCATCCCCGGAGACCCCCGGAAGGAACCAGTCAGGGTGGGCGCACAGAAGGAAGGGAGGGACCTTTGGGGACCAGCTGTGGGTAGCCCATGGCATAGCGGTTTGGTGCCAGGCGTGGCCTGCTGCCGTTGGCCTGTTCCGAGGGAGTGCCGTCTGCTCCGGGTCCTGCCGTGGTCCACACTGGGCACGGAAGGGCAGCGGGGAGGTGGGTGTGCAGGGCTCCATGCGGCAGATGCTGAGCCAGGGGGCCGGGAGAGGCTGCATCCATGGGTCCCCGGGCTTCCTGGAGGCCTGCGGCCTGCCGGCCCTTGATAAGCCTGTGGGCACAGAAAGCAGAGGGGAAGAGCCCCACTCACGTTAAGGAACAGAGCAGAAAGAAACCATTCTGGGGCGCCTGGGTGGCTCAGTGGATTAAGCCGCTGCCTTCGGCTCGGGTCATGATCTCAGGGTCCTGGGATCGAGTCCCGCATCGGGCTCTCTGCTCAGCAGGGAGCCTGCTTCCCTCTCTCTCTCTCTGCCTGCCTCTCTGTCTACTGTGACCTCTCTCTGTCAAATAAATAAATAAAATCTTAAAAAAAAAAAAAACCATTCTGTTGATTGCACTGCTTCCTAGAGTGTGTGTTGGGCTGGGGCTTGGATCCAGGTGGGGGATGGAGGCAGAGGCGCAGCTCTCTTGGGATGTGAGTGACGTCTCTCCCCGTCTGGCACTCCACAGGTTAGCTGTGCCTCTTGGACCTCAGGGGTTGTGCCTCAGGGCCTCTTGGACAGGGGTTGGGGAGGCTCGGGAGGGTGGAGTGGGATCCATTTGCCTGAGGTTTCAGGGGAACCGGACGTAAGGCAGGTGTTAGAGGGCACCCCTGCTAAGCCGGGGCCACCCAGAGCGTGCTCTGCGGGCCACCAGCGCTGGGCTTACCCAGGAGCTGGTAAGAGAGGCACGATCTCAGGCCGCCCCCTCAGAGCCATTGATTTTGAATTTTTAAAGAATCTCCAGATGGTCCCTACATTTCAATGCATGTTAGACTTACCTGGGGAGCTTCAGTTCTTTTTAACCCAATACTGAGTTTCTGCCAATCAGAACTGCTGGGAACGAGGTCTAGGCTTCAAGATATCTTTCAGGCTGCCCAGGGGGATGGGGAACTGTGGTTTCAGCAGGTAGCCAAGTCTGGGAACCTGGACGCTGAGAACCCCTCGTCTCCTCCAGATCTCCCCCTACCCTAGGGTTTTCCACTTCCCCACTTCCCGAGGTCAGCTTGCTTTGGTTGGACTGAAATGTCTTGGGGCTGGGTGAGCTTAGATCGCCTTGTGTCCAATTTCCTATTTCCCCTGAAAGGGTCAGGCTACAGTCCTTTCCATGCAAGGCTTGAGCTTGAATGAGGTTATGGGATGTTCCGCACCTAAGAGACTGAACCTGGGCTGGGTGTGGGGGTGGCCCTATATAAGGCAGTAACAGGAGTGGGAATCCGTTCTGCTGCCCGACTTGGCGTTGGAGGGTGTGTGGTGGCAGTGGGCATTGGCTGGTGGGGTTGGCCACAGAGGACCAGCCTGAACCTGGTCCTCCGTAACTCTAGAAACCACGGGAGTGATCCAAGCCCCAAGATGATGTCTGTGTGCATCCAGGGAAAGAACAAAACGCCACCCAAACAATCCTCTCCCTTGTGAGTGAAGGTTACAAGTTTTCTGTTTCAAATCTGATGGTATTATTTTTCCCCTTTTTTTCTTCTCTCTGTTTTCATTTGCCAGCCTAGGGGGCTAGAGTGATTTCTTTGAGTCTAATGATGGGGAAGCTTAGAATGGGGCTATTATCTTAAACACCTTTTGAAATACTACCCTTCCTGGTGTCTGAATCAGGTTGGACAGAGGTCGGATTTAAAGATTAAATATCTATTTTAGCAGCAGCGGCAACTCTGCCGGTAACCTTGTGCCTTTGCTCAGGAATGACACGTCGTAACCTTGCACTCCAGAAACTCACGCAGGAGGCAGGGAAGGTCTAGCTCATAACGACAGGGACCGGGCACCGAGCTAGAGGTTCCTCATGGGTGATCCATATCATGAACTCAGACGTGCCATGTGGTCAGAACATAAAACAATTCAGATACAGTGTCATAAGAGTCTTTGAGGAAAGGGGCCCCCAAAACAGAACAACTCAGGACTGTGACAATAGATTATTATTTTGGGGGGGAGGTGTACAAGCCCCCTGTAAATTTAAGTTTTAACTTGAAAAAAATTGCTCTCCAATGTAACCTTCCTTCCATTTTCTTGTAGGTCTCCTTATTAGAATGAACATCTGTATTTCTTTGAAAGTCACCTTCCAGTTTGCCGTGTCTGTGACTGACAGAGGAAATGGGTTTTTGCCTTTGTTCAGAAGGAATGTAGTTTTATTCTATATTAAAGACTAAACAATTATTAAACGCCTATGTTCCTGGAAGGCTGTGGGGCATTCGGAGACCACTCCCTCTAGATTTTAAGTTTGCAGATGAGTTTTACTCTGCTTTTCCTGGCATAACTTTCCCTTCTTTTTCTAGGTGAAATCAGAGCTTTGAAGCTGACCTCGGGAGATGCTCCGAGCCAAGAAAAGAAGGACAAGACAGAAGGTGAGGCGGCCGGTAATCAGAGCAGAGCCACAGCCCTGCTGCTCCGCTCGCTCGGGGTGGGGGTGGGGGTTTATTCCTTCTGCAGCCAACCTCCTTTTCCCCAGACAGCCCTCCTGCACCCACACCCGCCTGCTATCCCAGAGGGCTGACTGGCAGGAGGAGCCTTGCAGTTCGCTGTCGGAGAAGGTCCAGAGACACAGGTTAATAAATACTAACAGTCCTTGCAGTGAGTTCCAGGCGGGCTGGGTTCTCACGGCGTCTACCTGGGTGAACTCGTTCTCACCTCTCGAAATGCCAGCAGGGGAGCGTGTCATACCCAGCCCACAGATGAGGACGCAGAGGAACGCTTGCTCACCCGGGGTTGCCTTCTATCGCTGCTGACCTTCCCTTCCCTAGCCCTCAGTTTTCCCATCTGTAAAATGGGGACAATGAACGAGCCGTCCCTGCCGTGTCGTGGCACGAGATGAGTGAGATGCCTGGCCCAGTGCCCGGAACGGACAAAGCACACAGTGAATGTCAGCGGGTGTTTTTTTCCCTCGTTAGCTCCGGATAGGATCTTGGGTGCATTGTTAAGCCTCTGTTTCCTCACCTAGAAGATGCTGGTGCTGATACCTTGTCCTCAGGGGAGGTCGTGGGTTACATGGGACAATACAGTGGATCCAATAAAAGTCTAGACCTCAGCAGATGCCCTGTCTCTTCCCTTCCTTACGTATCTTATTCCGCATGGATCAGGCAGAAGGGTGATGTCCAGTGGTGTTCACGGTGTTCACGCCTCCACCCCCTAGAACACTAAATCCTGGCAGTTGCTCCCCGAGCTCGCGCCCGACAGACGTGTCTTTCTCAGAACGTTTCCATGAGGACCTAGTCATGGTGCTTGTTAGCTAATGTCCTGTGAGCTGACGTGCACCGGAAACTGCAGTCCGTCAGGCCACATGCCTCCTGCTCCCCATCAAAGGCTTAGCCGAGTGCACACGCCCTGTCACACTCGCTTGCAAAGCACAGGACCGTGAGCAGGGTGAGGTCTTCACCTGCACGTTTCTCCCAGGCTCGAGTGTATTTCTGAACGACCCTGCCAAGCTCCTGAGCGCTGCTCTGCTGGGGACTCTTTCCACCCAAGGCTGTGCTCTCCTCGGCTTCCAGGCCGATGGCCCCTGGGGACATGGAGCAAGATGGTAGCCTGACGGCTGGGCCCACAGGGCCATCGTCAGAAGCAGCGACAACACGGTCAAATCAACGGGCGCAGATTTAGTGTCCCTCCTCTCAAAGGCCCGTCCCCGTCGCTGCCTTTTGACCCCTTGGCATAAAGAACGATGCAAAAGCCCGACACCCAGGGAGGACACCCTCTCCCCTACCGTCCGTCTGTTGTGTGTATGCATGTGTGTGTGTGCGCGTGCGTGTGTGCGTGTGTGTGCGGTGGGCAGGGCGAGCGGCTGTGGTTGGGATGAGGATTTCTGCCCTAACCATAATTGCGAGTGAAACGCCGGGGTTCTGGGAGAAAGAAGTATGTCCCAGTTCTGAGCGGCAGCGCGGATGACCTCACCCGGGAGACGGGAGCCATCCAGAGGACTCGCAGATGGAACTTTCCCTCGGGGTCCAAATGTGAGTCACCGTGGCTCGCGTCTGGGCAGCGGGCTCTGTCCCCAGGCCTCCCACTTCACCCTGGGACATCGTGGTCACCGCTCAGGCCTGATGACTCACTCGGGCTCCCCAAGTCAGCCCCTGGGGGTGGAGCCTTGCTCCCTCTGGCCTCTGTCCCCTCGGCGCTGGGGCCCTGGACACGATATGCAGGACGCGTGTGGTGGGGAGAGGCCCTCACAGCCTGGGTGGGTGTGCCATGGCCACGGCTGCCAAAACCGATTTCAAAATTCAGTTTGGAAAGTTCGGGGGGCTCCCCGGGGTGCACAGGGCTGTAGCCGTGGTCTCAGAGCCCTGCCGATGGGCTGCACTCTGACTCCTGAGAGTGGGCGATATGGGGCCACCTGCCCCCAGGGAGCGCCCTGTCACCCCATCGCCTCCTCCAGACAAGGGGAGGTCATCCAAAAGGCCAGGTGCTGGCGGGGAGGCGCTGGTGAGGTGTCAGGTTTCCCGCCACGCCTGCACACTGGACATCTTCCGATGCTAGAAACAGTGTCATCTTTTCTCAACCTGATAGTCTCGCACCTGCCAGGAGCCCCTGGCCGTGAGACGCCCAGCGCGGTCCAACCTGAGCTCATCTGTGTTTAGCATCTGTTTTGGAAACCAGGTGGCAGGAGGGACTTTCTCAGGATTAAACAGGAGTAAATCCCCCAAACGATTTCAGTGACATTTTGGGGTTTGTTGTTTGTTGTTGTTTTGTTTTGTTTTTAATTTTTCATATTTCTCTCTCTCTCTCTCTCTGTCTTCAATAAAAATCCTTTTTGTAGGAAAATACCATATAAGAGTCGGGGGACGAAGGGTTCCCTGACAGTTTGTTCTTCCAGGCAAGGTTTATTTAATAGGTGTCCCCAGAGCCCATGCAACCTGGTCCTGGTCCTGCCAGGCCAGGCCTTTCTCCCACCTGATGCAGTGCACAGAGAGCATGGCCACAGTCATGAGACTCAGTTTACCACCCCAGAGCCTCTGTCCTTCCCCAGAGTGGTGGAGCCAACATGGCTTCACAGTTTCGTGCTTTGGCTCCTTGTTGAGAACTTTCCACGTCCGGTCGTCCTTCGTTTGGCAGTGGAGGAGTGGGAAGGTATGAGAGCGCTCTTTAGGGTAAAGGTCCGAGGTGACAGAGACCTGACCCAGCATCGGGCCCAGGGGACCACCTGTCCCGCACCCATCTCTGACATCTCTCCAGACTCCCTGGGCCCCGGGGTCACCGTCCCTGCTGAGGGAGTGGGTGGGTTGGGGGCAGGGCAGAGGCTGGCTCACGGGGACACTTGTGTGGCCCCGGCCGTGAGGGTCGACTTCGCAGGGCGCAGCTGACTGGAGACGAGGGGGTCGAGGACATGGGCACGAATGTGCCTTGGCCCAGGTGTGAGAACACGTACGGAAGGCTCGGCCTCTGGGTGACTCAGTCTGCAAGCAAACTATGCAAGGGAAGTGACTCACTGTCAACCCTGCGCGAGAACTCCTGAGGCCAGGCCGCCAGCACCTGTCTGGGACGGGGTTAGTTATTAACGCTGCCAGGAAGACTGTCATGGGAACCGGACGCCGGCCAAGATTGGGCTTCCCAGAGCCTGCGGAGCCTCTCGCTCACCTTCCGAGGGCTCCTCTCCTCTCCTCTGAACCCCGAAGGCAGAGGAGCCCACGCAGCTCTGGGTTGTACCACGTGTCCCCGGGCCCTCTGAAGATGACACACATTCCACCCAGGACGAGGAAGGGGACCGAGAAGTGGTTTGGTAAGGGGAAGCCTTGGCCGGAAGGCTAGGTCCCAGGAGCCAGCCTGATCCCGGGCATTCCAGGCGGCGCGGGCTGTGGACGGGACTGGCCCGGGCTCACGTGCAGGTGCCGCCTGCCGAGTCCTGGCTCCTGGGCCTCCATCAGCTCTGCCGTGAATGCCTCTGGGTGGTGTGGGCTCTGTCAGGCCAGGGGCCCCAGCCAAGGAACCCCACCTCCTCCTCCAGAGGCCTGACCCGAAGATAATTAGCTCCTGCCCTGTTGACCTGTGGCCCCAGAAGTGGGTAGCCTTCTTCCAGCTCTTTCCTGCTCTGAAGTCACCCAGCCTCTTCCTGGGGTGGCTTGAGACAGCGTGATACAACAGGGGACGGCTTGGAGAACCTCTGTGGGGCAGGTGGGCAAACCTCAAGAGGAGAGCGAGGCCTCAGGTCAGCTCTGCTTTTCCTACCTCTTTCTCCAGGCCAGGAAGAGTACACACATACATAAGGGCTTCTCCTTCTGGATCCCAAAAGGCAGGCTTCGCCACTCTTGGGAGAGGCCCAGCCCAGACACAGGTCAGGCCTGCCCCCGCCGGCCCCTGCCCTTCCACGTGTAGCCGTCGAGCAGAAGGAGGACGAGGGATGGACCAGGAAGAGTGGGAGTTTTAGGGAGTCAGGCTTCCCAAGGTCCCCAAAAAAGCAGCCCAGCGCCCGAAGGGAAGAGCCGCCCCCGGTATTTGTTGTCTCCCGTGGAAGGCCCTAAAGCGCTCGGGAGCCACTCAGGGGGGCGGTGGGGATGCCACCTGCCTGCCTGGGCTACGGACGGAGGGCACTGGGCTTCTGGCCGGGACACACGCTCCCTGGGTGGCCCTGAGCAAGTCATCCAGCACTCAGGCGGTTTCCCCATCTGTAAAGTGGGAAGAATAACATCACTTGTCCTGCTCCCCTGACAGGGTCTGTGTGAGGCCAGCTGAGATCACTGAGCACTGTGGCGAGGCTTCGGGAGTGGCCAAGGGCCACCCAGATCGGGGATGAGGTACTGTGCAGGGTTTGTGGTCTGTGCTCCCCGGGAGGGTGGCTTTCCAGACACCCACCTGTGGCCTAAGAGATCCTTGGACCTCTCATGGCTGATAAATCACCATGTGGCAGGTGTCCTTTGTCTGGGCTGCAGCAGGAACAGAGATACTGCCCTTGGCTGCTGCAGAGAAAGCTCCTCTGCCTTCTGTCCCTTCTGCAGTGGGCCGACAAGGAGCAAGGGCCTTATTTCATAGGCTTTCCTGAGGAACCCACCACCTGCCCATATAGAAACTCTGGGGGCGCTGGGTCTCAGTCTGCCTAATCGTGGAGGTATTGATTTAATGATCTCTGGCCTTGTGGTCTGTCACCGTCTTGCCACAAAAGAAGAGAGAGGCGTGTAGGAATGTCAGATTGTATCTCGTAGTGCGGTTTATGGAGAAGTCGCTCTGCAAATAGTCGTTGAATATACACATCGTCAAATTCTTTGTTTTGTTCCAAAATGTTCCAAATATTTAATGAAAGAAGGAACGCTGGCGTTTGCGGGGGCCTCTCTGGTGGGGCAGTGAACACCTGGTGAGTGTCTTTTCCTTGCCCAGCACCGTGCCAAGTGAATCCGGCACAGTTCCTGCTCTCCTAAAGCCAGACTCTCCCTGACCGTCTCATTCCATCTCCTGGCCAGACCAGGATCTCCGCTGAGGCTTTCCAGAGAGGTGTTCTCTGCAGGAACCTTGCACAGTGGAGAAGTCCATCTCTCCTGAGGCCGCACGCCCTTGTCATGGCAGGAGACTCTGTCTGCCTCCTAGTCCTTCCAGAAGTGATTGACATCTGGGACCAGGAAGAATCCTAGCAGGCCTTGTGGAGTTGCTGAGACTTGAAGTAAAGGAAGCTGGAGGAGAGAGTGTCGTGGAGGCCACCTGTGCAGTGCCTCGAAGAGCATCCCCCAGAAGTCATGGCCACCCAGAACCTCAGATGTGACCGCGTGGTTGCAAATAGGGTCTCTGCAAGTATGATTCACGAAGGATCCATTGACAAGTTGGAGAGGAGAGACAGGGAACAGAGAGACACAGAGAGGATGGGGGGTCTC
Source organism: Mustela nigripes (assembly GCF_022355385.1). Classification (NCBI taxonomy): domain Eukaryota; kingdom Metazoa; phylum Chordata; class Mammalia; order Carnivora; family Mustelidae; genus Mustela; species Mustela nigripes. Next base: position 8,037,328 of record NC_081572.1, read on the forward strand.
CAGATGGGAACAGAATTGGAGGGGAGCATCCACAAGCCAAGGATGGCTGGCAGCCAGCAGCCGTTGGGACACATGCCCGGAATGGGTTCCCCTTCCCAGCCTCTGGAAGGAACCAGCCCTGCCCACACCCTGATTTTGGACTTCCATCCTCCTGAACTAGGAGGACAGAAGTCTCTGTTGCTTTTTGCCACCAGATTGTAGTAATTTGTTAGACACGCCTTGGTCTAAGAATATGAGGCTGACAAGAATGTGCTCTCTGGTAGGGTAGGAGAACAGGCTTGAGGTGAGGGGTCCCTGGGACCAGACTGCTTGTGAGGAGACAGGACTGATTTGCATGTTAGGGACGAGAGTCTGCAAGCCCACTGGCCCGTGGGCCAAGGGCCATGATGCCAGGCTGAGGTGCCTGTATGAGCAGAGACCTTCGCCAGGGGACAGTCTTCACAATCCAGAATGGTACCCAGCCTGGATTCTCAGCCTCTCTCTCTGCCAAATTGTGACTTATATGTTGACAGACGTAGTTATAAGTTGCTTACTGTTGGAAAATTTTATAAAAGGAAAATACTCAGGATCTCTACTCAGTTATACATTCATCCTTTATTTTTAAGAAAATGATATTTCAGTGTTTTTATGGTTATATAGTATTTCCTTGTTGAACCCATGGAATAGTTACTTTTGAACAGTTCTTTGATGTTCCTCCAGTTTCTTATTTTGCCATGAAAGGCTCTGAAGACCAGCCTGGTAGCAAGAACTTGATTCATATCTATCCTGGTTTCGGGGGGCTGCTGTAACACGTCACCAGCAACTGGGTGATTTAAAACAACCCAAATGTAAGGCACCTGGTGGCTCCATGGGTTTGGCATCCAACTCCTGATTTTTGGCTCAGGTCGTGATCTCAGGGTCATTCACGTTCCTCATTGGGCTCACATGCTGGGTGTGGACCCAGCTTAAGCTTCTCTCTCTCCTTCTCCCTCTGCCCCTCCCCCTGCTATGCAGGGAAATGTGTGTGGATACTGTCCTTCTCTCTCTCTCTTAAAAAACAACAACCCGCCAATGTGCTGTCTTACAGTCCCGGCAGCCAGAAGACCGAAATGAGCCTTATGGGACAAAAATGAAGTCGTGGGCAGGGCCCGTCCCTTACAGAGCCTCCAGGGACAAGTCGTTCCTGGCCTCCTGCAGCTTCTGGAGGCTGCCACATTCCTTGGCTTGTGGCCACATCACGCCAGCCTCTGCCTCGGTGTTTGCGTCCACATCTGTTCTCTCTGTGCTCAGCCCTCCATCTGCCTCCCTCTGATAAGGACCCTTGTGGTGGCGTTCAGAGCCCATCTGGATAATCTAGCATCCCCTCTCCCCATTTCAAGACTCTTAACTTGATCCCCCCTGCCAAGTCCCTTTTGGCACGTAAAGCAACATTTACAGGTGCCGGGGGTTTGAACGGTGACTCTCATTTTTGGTGGGGAAGGGGGTGTCCTTGACGAGCCCATCCCGATGTCCGTAACTGTCTCCTCACAGTAAATTTTCGTCCGTGGAAACACAGGACGCAAGGGTCTGACTAACGTTGCATGAAGCATCTGGAGAAGGCACTCCGTGTCGCATGGATTAACTGACGTGGTTTGCTACTGTCCCTTTAAGAGCCCTTCTAGGAGTCTGACCCCATAGAGAGGCTGGGGACTGAGCTCCCCATTACAGGAATCATTTAGCATCGGCCTCTGGGAACCTCGGGGCTAATGAGATAATTCACATTAGGAGAGGAAGGAAATGAACGTGGCCTGACATCCTTTCTGTCTCTCATTTATATGATTCACTGAAACCTCCCCCTCTTCCCTCATAGTCCCCCCCCCCCTCCGGCTGCCCCTTTGAATTCTGGTTCCACTGTCCACCCTCCTTCTGCCAGCTGGGGCTCCGGTGTCCAGCAAGTCCCAGCACGCCCCGATGAGGCACGCGGGCTCTTTTCTCTCCAGCTGCGCCGGAGAATCCATTCTTCACCACTTTCTTCTCTTTTTCCCGAGCCTCACCCAGCTCCTCTCCACCCCCACCCCTGCCCGGACCAGTGACCAACCAACTGGTGTCTGCGGGACCAAAGAAAAGAGAAAAGCTTCTAACAGAACACAAGCAGGCTCCAGGGGACCTACAGGCCCAGGCTGCCAAGATTTTGTTTGCCTCCTCGCCTGCCCTCCCCAAGCCCCCGCCCTGGACTTCAGGAGGGAAGGGGGAGAGAGAACAAGAGAGAGAGAGTTCTCTTCCTGTTTTGTTCCGCTGCCTACACTTTTGGGCAAAGCTGTGTCTGCAAACATGAAAATCCAGTTTGGATCTTTCATTAGAAAAGCGTGAAGTAACCCAAGGTTCAGGCCGTTTGAAGTTCAGATCCGACCCTGGGAGCCTCTCTTCCCGGCCCTGCATGCAGAACACAGGGACACCCCGGTCCTCGTGGGCACGCTGCGGTCACGGTTACCCATTTCCTGGAGGGACACCCGCCTGCTTTGCTCCGACCTGCTGCTGGGGGCTGTGCCAGCCTCCCCTCCCCTAAGCCCGGGAAGGGTCCCCGGTGTCCAGAGAGAGGTGTGGCTCTCTCTCTTGCCCCCGGTTTATTCTTTTCCTCTTCTCATCCTCTCCGAGGGAAGCCATATGGTTGAGTGTTCCAAGTCAGGGCCAAGGGCCAGAGCTGCACTGGCCCCGGGGACAGTTCAGCAGCCCTGATGTGCCTTGTGGGTGGCCTGTCCTGTGAACTTGCTGCCTGACCTCCCCGGGCCTCTGAAAGCCCAGCTGCAGCCTTGGGTAGCAGCCTGGCCGAGTCCTGATGGGCGGGTGCTGAGGCCCCGTGTCCCCCGTCCATTTGGCACTCACGCCCCTTGCCGTCCAGGTGGCGGTGCTGGGGCCAGACCCTGGAGGCCCCCTTGCCCGTCTGGGTGGCCTGAGCTGTCTGTCCAGCCACTAGTGTCTCCAGGGAGGAGAGAGGCAAGGGTGGGACCCAGGAGCTGCAGCCCAAGGACGTCCATGCGCTTCCAGGTAGAACAGCAGCAGAGCTGGAGCTCGATTCATGTCGCCCCGTCTGCCTGGCTCACAGTGGGGGCTCCTGAGGCGGGGCCGTGTCACCTGTCCCCTGTACTAAGCACGCAGTCCCACACATGCAATCTAAGGGCTACAGACAACATTATTGATAACAAAACGAAAAGAGAAACGTAACGTCAGATGGGCCTGGAGTCCCTGTACACCTGTGAGGTCTGGTCTAGACCAGGAAAATAACCAAGCGCTGGCTCATGGTCCCCCCTTCCCAGGAAGCGCGCTCCTGTATTTTTTAGTACAGATGGGGTAGGTGCGATGATGCTGACCGATGCCCTTACGGAGCCTTTTGCGTTTCACTCAGTCCTCACGATGGTCCTACAACGGACTAGGCACTGTTCTCCTTCCTGCTTACCGTGTGGGTCACAGGGTGTTGGGGGCACTTGCCCGAGATCTGGGACTCTGTCCTCGATTTGACTCCGTTCCTGTAAGCGGAGATGTCTCCAGACTGCCTCCGGACTGTTTTCCTGCCCGTAGGGATGAGTGTCGGGCGCCCACGTCCCTCCCACACGTGGAAGATGACTAGCCTGGGTTGCTCGTGTTTCGCTGGTTCCATCAATCATTCGTTCGTTCGTCTGTTGATGTGTGATGCCACAGCGAGCCTCCCACTGCCCCGGGACACACCTGCGAGGTGCCGAGAAGGAACGTTCGGAGCCCCTGAAGCCCACTGGCATGGCAGTCCTGGGATGCGCGAGCTCTTTCTCTCCCATGTGGTTGACTGTCCTTGGTGTTTCCGATCAAGACAGGTCAGAAATCCCGCCGTGTCCTCACTGAAGGCTGGCCACGGGCCCTCCCACGTCTGGGTAGACAGGAGAGCCCCACAGAGGACCCGGTGAGGGCACCTGTGCATTTATCCCTCCTAAGGAAAGAGGGTAGCACCCGTTGTCCTCTGGAACCCCATCCCCGGCAGAGGACAGAGGAGCTCTTGCAAGGCTTGCAAGTAGGTGTCTCTCTGTGCCCGTGGTCCCCGTTGTTAGAGCAGAGCCGGCCGCTCTGGGGCCCCGTGCCCGATTAGCTGTCGTTAAATGAGCCATCTGAAGAGGGAGAGGAGAAGGGCCTTGTGGTTGGCCATCGGGTGGCCCTGGAGGGACAGGCTGCGTGATGAGGAGAGGACAGAGGGGAGGGTGGGACTGGGGTCCCTATTATCTTGAAAGTCCATCTTTAGGCACAATCTCATGGGGGTAAACAAGAGACCCAGGCTGGCTGGTTCGGAAGGGTCTTTGATCCACCTAGAAGTTAATGCTTTTCAGTGGAGAACCGCAAAGCGGCCCCACCCGGGGCCACAGAGATAACAGGCGGGGGCAATCACAAACCACCAGCCTCTTGATAATGCCCGGTTTTATTGAGGTCTGGTTCTCACCCAATGGGAACACATCCGGCGAGCATCAAAGGGAGCAGGCGTCACCTTGTGCAAAGAATCCTCTGCCCTCAGGTGTGTGTGTGCTGGGAAGGGTGCGTGTGGGGCCATGTGTGCCCAGGGCTGCCTGTTGGCAATTTCCTTCCTACAAATCAGAGGCCACCAGCCCCCAGGAGCCTTGACCAGCTGTGAACACCATTTCACCCCTTACATGTAAGGGACTCACCGTGTCATTTCGTGCTCGACTCTGTGTCAAAGGCGGTTGGTAGAATGATGTCAAGGGAGCAATGAGGTGGGCACCCTGAGGACGTGGATCCTGAAGGCCTCTCATTCAGGGATCTCAGGCTTGCCCTTTTGGGGTCTTTTGGAGGTCTCTATGCTCCGTAGAAAGAACCCCGAGGATGTATTCTAGGAAGACATGGGCCGTGACGGACTGTGGGAGAATAAAGGGGGAAGCGCAGAGTCGCACCTTTGTAGGGGGGTGTTGATGGAACCATTGGTGGAGGGTAGTCCCAGTGGAAGGAGCATCCCCCTCCGCTAGCCCCAGGCCGTGCCCCTTGGCCGCCTCGTAGTTCCTCTGGGCAGTCAGGATGCTGGACCACAGGCGCTGGCCTCTGGAGACAGCCGCAGAGAAACACCACCATACAAACAGAACATCTGGAAGCTTTTTAAAGTTTATTTTTTAACACATTTGCAAGAGTCAGGACATTTGCACACGAGGTTTACAGGCTGGAGGGAACCGGGGGTTTTGTCAAGCGGGAGGTAGATTTTGAGGCTGGAGAGGGGCCGTAGTACAGGGAGAGGGGTGGGGGCACCTGGAAGTGGCCAGTGCCAGCAGCCAGTCCTGCACACGTGAGACTGGGATAGCCCAGGAGCCTGTCAAAAGACCCCCCGGAACAGAAAAAGGACCCGAGTTCCTTCCTTGCTTCCTCCGCACCCGTGGTACAGAGAACTGGAGTTCTTCTACCTTGTTCCGGATCGGCTACCGAAGGAGCAGAAGGCAGGACCTCTGAGAAAGGATGGGAACGTACTGGTGGGCTCTGTTGTGCTGAACCTTAGCCCCCTAGAGACTCGCGGTGGGGTCAGGGGGCTCTACCTCTGAGGGTTACAGACTCCTCTTCGCATCTGGGCTAACCAGGCAGGGCTGATGCAAGCGGGGCACGGAAAAGCCAGCTCCTCCGGGAACTGCCAGGAAGGGATACCTAAGAATGCCAGAGCCCTGTGAGCTTCTCTCTTTCCCCTCCTCCTCCTCCCCCTCCTCTTCCTCCTCCTCTTCTCCATCCCCCGCCCCACCTCCCCCAGTGCCATCCTGGACTTAATGGTTTGGGCCAAGGAAGAGCTTGCCTCAGCATTTCAGGCAGGCCAAGCAGGGAGGAGAGTCATGGAATAAAAGACAGTTCCCAGCAGGAGAAACAATTCACACATGACCTCCTCTTTCTTTTCCAGAGCACCAACCTGTCCATCTGTCCCTCTCTCCATTGCTGGTTCTCACTGAATTCCTTCCTTCCTTCCTGCTCCAACCCAGCGTGGAGCCCCGGCCAAGCTGATTTGCAGGGCTGCGCTCAGTGTATGGGAAATCTCCCTTCGCTCTGAAGGCATCCTCGTGGGAGGACTGGGGTTTCAACGCCCGGGGAGTTTACCAATTGGAAGGAGAATTAATGCTCCCCGTTTCTAAATAGGCCCTAGTGCCATACCACTGTCTTTATTAAGATGATGCTTTTTGTTGAATGAGCTCATGTTTCTAGCTCATGGGAGCTGGTCCATTGTGTGCTGTTTATTAGGGGAGGGAACTGAGGCTTTGTGTGGTTATTCATGGGAGACACTGAGAGGTGTCCGCCCAGTTCTGATGGGAAACGAGGTGACACAGCCTCCAGGAATTCCTCCCCATCTAGTCACCCCATCTGGCGACGAGGATGCCCATTCCCAGGTTGACAGCTGTCAGGCTTTTACAGCGTCTGCCTGGGAGCCTCTTGTGGGCTTCCCGTTGTCAGGATAGTGGTGGGTCACCTTCCCCGGCCTGGGGCCGTCTCTCCACTGGGTTGCTGGCACATGCTGGAATCACCTGGAGAGCTTTAACTGCTACCTCGTCCTGCCCTAGCAGTTTCTGATTTAACCCAGCTGGACGGAAAATTGGGATTTTGAGAAGCTTTCCACAGGATGCTACTGTGTAGGCACGGTTGAGAATGAACCACTACCAAGAGAAAGCATTTCTCGGCTGGGAGTGACTTTGCTGAACCCCTTTTCCACCCTTCCTCACTTACAATGTCTAAGACACTTTTCAAGGTCACACGGACAGGAGAGTGCTACTGGATCTAGTGGCTAGAGGTCAAGGATGCAGCTAATCATCTTACACTGCACAGAGCAGCCCCCCGCCCTGCACACACACCCTGATGAAGAGTTATCCAGCCCCAAACATCACTTCCAGAGCTGAGAAATTTTGCTCTAGAATAGTGTTTCTCACACTTGAGTGTACCAGAACCACCTGGAGAACTTGTTAAAACACAGACTGCTGGGCTTCACTCCCAGGGTTTGGGATTCAATAAGTCTGGGGTGGGGCCTGAGAATTTGCATTTCTAACAAGTTCCCAGGTCCTTGCTCAAGCTGTCCGTCCAGGGCTGCACTTTGAGAATCACTAGTCTAGACTGACTCTGAATCCTGTTTTTCTAGATCTGTGATACATTGTATCCATTATGGATGCTAGAAAACTCTAAAATGGCAATGACTTAACAACAAAGAAGAGCATTCTCTCCCACATAGCAGAAATCCAGAGAAAGGCCATCCAATGCTGATTTGATGGTTCTGGAGTTACCAGGGACCCAGGTTCCCATCTTCTTGTTGGATCATCTTAATGCGTGATTCCCATCTCCAGTGTCCTTCATAGTCCAAAATGGCTGCTGGAGCACCAGCCATCATGTCCTCGTTGAAAGCAGAAGGTGAGAAAGGCAGACAGGAAAACAATGGCATCTTTCGAACACCTTTGGACACACTTTCCTACAACACTTTTGCTTATATTTCTTTGGCCAGATCTTGGTTACGTGGCCATAGCTAGCTACAAGAAGAGCTGAGAAATGTAGTCTTTTTGCTTTGGGCCACAATGTGTCAGCCAAAACTTAGAGTTACGTTACTAAGTAGAAAAGGGAGAATACATGGTAGGGTAATCAACTAACAGCTTCTGCCCATATGTCCGTGCCTAATCCTTCCTAAGAGTGACCATTACTATCTGTGTATTTGGCATCTGCCGTGTGTTTTCATGCCATATATCATTTAATCCTAACAGCTCTGCAAGACACGTAATAACATCATCTCTGTTTTTCAGATGACGGAACCGAGACTTGCAGAGATTAAGCCATGAGCCCAAGTGACAGTCACAAATGCTATAATTTGAGACCCTGCTTCCTGGGTTGCTTCTTGCCTTGGCCGCTCTCGGGGACCTGACCTCTTCCTGCTGAGCCGGCAGGGTGTCTGTTAGACATTTCTTTCTTTCTTTCTTTCTTTCTTTTTGTGTTAAAGATTTTATTTATTTATTTGACAGACAGAGATCACAAGTAGGCAGAGAGGCAGGTGGGGGTGGAGGGGAAGCAGGCTCCCCGCTGAGCAGAGAGCCCGATGCAGGGCTCGATCCCAGGACCCTGAGACCATGACCTGAGCTGAAGGCAGAGGCTTTAACCCACTGAGCCACTCAGGTACCCTGTTAGACTTTTCTAAGCCGAATGTGGGACCCCTTCCCTTCTGACCTGCCGCATCCCACTGTCACCTGCGTCCTCACCGCAGTCCCCTCTTCTGTTGATCTAGCAGGAGACAGAGGCCTGGTTTGCTGCACAGACAAGATTGGTTCCCTACGGCCGCCATGAAATTACCGCAAACTTCGTGGCTTAAAACAACACACATTTATTCTCATACATTCTGGAGGCTCATTCCACTAGGCCAAAGGCAAGAGTACCCCAAGAGCTCATTCCTTCTGGAAGTGCTAGGGCAGAATCCATTTCCTTGCCTTTTCCAGCTTCTGGAGGCCCTATGTTTCCGACTCTTCCCCAAATGACTCCAGACTCCTGATGCATTTTCACATTTCTCTCCCTCTCCTGTGTCACATCTTCTCCCTATCCCAGACCCCACCCCCCCACCTCCCTCTAACAGGGACCCTGTTGCTGACGCTTGGGGCCCACCTGGGTCTTCGGGATCGTCTTGCGCACATCAGACCCCTTCTGCCACCGAGGGTCGCATGCACAGGTTGCCCAGATTAGGACGTGGTGTCTTTGGGGGCTGATACCCAGCCAGCCACAGGGGCTCTCTCACTCCTCTGCACCCTTTCCTGGTCCCCAGTTTTGCTTCCGTGGGCTGTTCCCAACCGGAACGCTGCCTGCATTTCACTTCGGGGGGGGGGGGTTTCAGAGAGGCCGGAGACAGGTTCTGAAGGGCAAGGCTGTGAGTCGGAGATTTGACTAATCAGCCCCAGCAGCCGAGGCAACGGGCATGAAAACACTCAAGTGGAAAAGGAGTGGGGGAGGGGGTCCTGCCCTGGAGGTGGCAGTGACCTCACCTGGACGTGACGCACGCTGGACAAGCGTAAGCAGCAGGGACAGTCACCCGGAGGCAGGCTTGGCAAACCCTCAGGGCTGCGGGTTTCTAGGTCACCTTGCAACCCCCCAGGTGCCTCCTAATCTCGGAGCCCCCTCTCGCCTTTCTCTAGGCTCCTGGAGGTGTGTCTTTGGCCAAATCCAAATGCTACACGTAGCAGAGTTTATGGGAGGCGGGAGGGCCCGGAGCGTTAAGCTCCATTGGGCTGGTTCTGTCCTAACTTTATTTTCCTTTCCTGCAGTGATTCCCTTGTCCCCCCAACACCCACCCCATCCCACCCCCACTCCCCCCGCCCCCCCTGCCCCCGCCCCCACCCCAGCCGCCTTGGCTCAGTCTGCCTGCTGGGATGAGTCTGGGGTGTTGTATGTTTTGCTTTTTATTTTATTTTGCAAATGCCTCCCAACATTCCCCTCTGTGTTTAGCGTCCCCCTGCCAAGTGCATGCAGTTGCCGGGCAACAAGAAGGAAGTCCCTGTGTGATCCACCACCCGCCGCTGCCAATTCATTTGCTCGCTGCGTGCGTCTCCCTGGGGAAAAGGCTCCTTCTGGCCCTCGGAGAGACAGTGCGGAGGGTCGCTGCCCAGGAGGGACGGGGGGGGGGGGGGGGGTCGCAGAACGGTGGGGCTCTTCGGGGTGTTTTCAGGTCCAAATGAAAGAGCGTCTGGAGGGCCCGGGCTCCACCTGGGTGAGACTTATGCTTCCCCCTTGGTGGACAATCAGAGAGCCTCTCGGGACCCCAGAGTGCCTCTGCGTGGGCCACGCTGGCTGGTTTTCCGTGGGTCGGTGGCTCTCACACGCAGACCCCCCCTTCCTGCAGCTCTCCTGCAGAGGAAAGTCTTCTGCGTTCTCTCTGCCCGTTCTCCCGTGAGCAGGCCCTCCCTGGTACCTCGTCCCGTCTCTGACAGTGCCTTGTCTCTGGTGTCGCAGCCGCTGCACACATCCCTGCCAGGGGGGTAGCCAAAGCCCACGGGAAGGACGGCACCCCTGCACAGGCTGGGCTGTTAGCGACCCCCGAAGGCCTGCAGGGGGGCTGCTGGTGGGGGCCCATTAGCCCAGACCGCCCCCAGAATCTCCAATGTGTGTCCCGCCGCTGTCGATGTCCTTCTGGCCTCGTGCTTGGTCTGTGTCCCCTCTCTCCCGAGGCCTGGAAGGGCAGGGCTTGCCTGTCTGCTCTCGGTCCGGTTCCACAGTGTCTCACCCGGAGTGGTCCTGGGGAATGGATGTATCCGCAGGCGTCCACGTTGTTCCTTGGGGGTGGACGGAGATCATCGCAGTCCAGAGGCCTGGATTATGCGTGTCTGGGAGTAGGCCCTTTGTTTGCCTCACTGGGCCCCATCAATCTTCAAATGGGGACGTCCCCTGAGGGCATTTGGTGGCACTAACTCTATTGGCCCCTCAGCAATGGGGAATCACAGGGGGTGGTGGGAATCAGGAAAGTACATGGAGCCGCAGTCCGTCTTCGCTTCTTTGCCGTCAGCATTTGGAAAGCAAACGTGTTAAGCTGAGTCTTCCCGTTTCCTCCAAGGGACCCCATCAGTTCTGGATAATTTCCTAATTCGTTGTTAAGGGATTTGGGAGAACAGACAGAAGTCCCCGCTCAAGTGGGCATTAGGATAGGGACCAGACCCTTGCCGTCCTGTACTGAGAACACCGGCAGCCTCTGTGCCTCAGTTTTCCCGTCTATAAAGTGGGTCACCTAACACCTCCATGCTCCCTGCGTCAAATCTCACGGACGATGTCATGATGGGCTGGAAAACAAGCCTGCGGTTCCTCTGGGATGGTTGGGTTCAGCGCTTTGCTTTTGTGTGTCTAAGTCCGCTGTCTGGTATAGCGGTGAGATCCGTGTGGAGGGTTCCTGGAGGGAATTCAGTGTAGGGGACGTACAAACAGGCCTTCCTTTTTTTTTTTTTCCTTTCTCTGTCTTAGCGCAAATAGTGATTTTTGCACTGTGGGATCTGTTCACCGGCTAGACCGTTACGCGCTAAAGACAGGAGAGTCTAGCTCACTGCGGAAAGGGAGGAGGCAGAACCGAACTCTGATGCTGTGTTTCGGTCTACAGGCCCGGCAAGGGAAAGCGGCTAAGGACCGCTCTGTCTCGCTCGCCGTTCTCACCAGGAAGCTAGCGGGAGCCAAGCTCTACTATCGCCACCTTGCAAAGGACCCGGCTAAGATGGGACCATCTCTTAAGAGGCAAGAGCTCTGGATCTGATTAAGAATTCTTGCTTTGGAGAATGAAGAAACTTGTGGATTTGAGAAGACGTTGAAGGAGAAAGCAAAGACCCTTGCACCGAGGAGAGAAGTCTGTGTGCGGCCCCGTGTGCGCCGGACGCGACCTCCGGCCGGACGAGTCAGCATCATCGTAGACCTTGCCGTTCCTCCTTGTGGAAAGCGTTTCCTCTGCCGCGGCTGCCTCTCCGTCTCCCCTGCCCCCAGTGCCCGGAAACCGAAAGGCTTTTCCACCACACCCTCGCCGCCCCCCCAGCTCCCGCGTCTGCTGTGCCTTTGGACTCGGCAATTCGTGTTTGTTCCATTATCTTCCAGCCGGATACAGAGTGAATTGTTAACCACACTCAGGTCAAATGGGATTTTAATTTTTGTTCCTGTTCCTTCTAAAGAAGCCGATGTTTGTGTTGCTATGTGAGCAGCACCGGCGTCGAATGTCCTCTTGCTTCTTGGGGGATCCGGGCCCTCGGATTCCAGAGTGATGCAGGTCAGGGCAGAAGTTCTTGGGGACCTCAGAGGTCGGGGACCCTGGAGGGGGCTCCTGTAGGGGCGCTGGGGTCCTCCATGTCCAGCTTTCTCTGCTTGGATCCCACATAGGTATTTGTCTGGAAGCGCCAAAAAATGAATGCTGTGGTCTCTTCTCTCTCTCTCTCTCTCTCTCTCTCTTTTTTTTTTAAATCTCATTTTGATGTATAATTGACATAGCATTCTATCCGTTTCCCAGCTGTCTTCTGTTGACACAGACGCGCCACCAGCTGTGAAGACCCTTCTCTCAGATGGCAGTCGGGGCCCGTGCCAGCGCCTGGTGCAGCATCACAGGCCGTCTGACGACCAGAGCTGGTGTGTCTATTGTCGACCCTCTTCGCCCCCAAGGACACTCCTGACGGCCGGTCGGGCCCCTCGAGACACGAGTCCTGTTTGCTCCTTCCCTCCAGAGCCGCCGTGCCCATTCTAGAGTCTGCAAACCCTTCTAGAGTCGACCTTGTCTCGGTCGCAGGACCACCAACGTCCATTTGTTCTCCTGCTAACACAAACGGACGGCTTGCCTTTGTGGAAGGAATTGAGGCCATACACGGCGACCTTCTCCTCGTTGTAGTGATGTGTTTCTGTGACCCCGGAGCGACGTCCCCGTCTGGTCACTGGAGCAGTGGCGTCCTTCCTGGCCTCTCAGAGTGCCCGCAAAATGAGCGAGGACAGCCTCCCGAGGCCGTGTCCTGCTGTTGAACTATAAGTCTTGTTTGTGGGCTTTGGTCTTCCTTGAGGTGCACACAGGTTCATCTTCCCGGTTAGAGTCCTTGGGGTTTCAAGGAACAGAGACCCTCTTAGATCACCCCCATTCACGTGGGTTTATTCCAAGCTGCTCTGGAAGTAAGGTAGACAGGACCAGTCCACCCAGCCACTGCACAGCGAGGCCTTTCTAGAAGCCTGAAGCCATTCGAAACATCCATTCTCTAGATGGTTTCTAGGAACAGCAAGAACTCTTGACGCCATATCATTCTGATCGTCTGCTCAGCAGTAGGGCGCACTGCTCCTGATTCTAGAATTCTCCACTGATGATGAGCTAAGAGTGCTAGCTGTCCCAGTTTGCCCCGGGCTGAGAGATGTCTGGGGACACACGACTTCCACTGATAAACTTGGGACAGTCCTGGGCAAACCAGAACAATTGGCCACCCTCCTGGGTGGCTTGATGACATTGCGTCTGCTGTGTTATCTGCCGTAGCTCGCTGATGCTCTTAAGAGGCCTGGCCAGCTGCCATCAGAGCCACAACGTCTGGCCACATTGTTGACCACTGGGCAGCCTACAGATGGAGGCCATTGGCTCAAGCACCCAGTCCTGACCGCGTCAGGTGTTTGCCGGGTGGTAGGGTGGCATGATACTGAATTACAACCTGGGGACAATGAACCAGCTGAGACCAAGTCCTTCAGAAGAGGGGCTGTGGATAGTGGAGACGGGAGCCACGCAGGGTATCAGGGATTCCTCGCCAACACAGTCCTACTCCAAATAGGTGAAGCTCATAACCTTCTTTGGTAAGGACAGAGCAGTTCATTCGGAGACAAAAACTCCCACAGCCACTGGGGAACCAGACACGCCTGTCTCAGAGACATGCACGGACCATGGAGAATGAGCCAAGAAGAAAACTCTGCGTCTTTGCTAGAGAGAGAGTAAGAGCTAAAATTGTCGAGATGGGTTTGTCTAGGGAGTGAAGGCGTTGGCTGGAGAACCTCCTGAAATTCCTTTGAACTCTAGGATTCTTTGAAATATTGAAGGGCGTGTCAGTGGGACCTAAGTGTGTGCTTTCCCTCCAAAGCTCACCTCCGAGTTCCACCCCGATCATGTCGAATAGGACCTCCCAGCTCCCTCTTCCCTCTCCAGACACTGACCTTATCTGGGATAAGGGAGCGGAACTTGGTGGTCGTGGTCGTGGGCGGTGGAGAAGGACGGGAAGGTTGTACCTGCCCAACTTTTGGTGTTCTTGACAAGTAAGAACAATCTAAAGGCAAATTACAGGTTCTTTTCGGGTTAGTCAAAGCCAGGCTCTTGGGATTGCATGCCATCCCGAAGCTGTTGCTTCTTGTCAGGGGATCAGGCTTCCATCTTTTCTGCTGAAAGACGGGCGTGAGCGTCTGCGGTGTTGGAACGCGAGCCTGCGGCTCGTCCTAGGCCCCCACCCCCCCCGCACGCTGTGACCACACAGGGGGGTCATTGCCTGCTAAAGTAGAGACGTGCATGCAAACGTCGAGAAACCCGACTCATTACCCCTGTGCGAAGATTGAGATCCCCCGTGCACCCGAGGCTTTGCCCCTGTTCTGACTCTGTGCCTTCGCTGCTGGTGGAGAAAGGCCAGCCCAGCACGTTAGGCACCGCTTTTCTTTTTAAAAAGATGAACTCATTTCAGACGTGCCCTTCCTTCATGGCCCACGTACCGTCTTGGGTTCCAGAAGTCTCACTGTTGTGCCAAAGGCACCCGTCTCCTCTTCCTCTCTCATCGTATCTTCTCATCCGCAGAGGACCCCAGAATCCCAGAGTTCAAGGTGGTCTAAAAGCATCACGTTTTTCTAGATTTACCTCTGACTGAGGCAGGAATCATCTGATGAAGGATCGCCCAGGCCTGGGGGAGGCAGCGTTTTTGGCGGAGTGGGGGAGGGACGAGAGAGGTTGGGGGGGGGGGGTGGTGACATTCTGCCCCATAGGGGAAGCCGTGGGATTGTGAAGAGCAGTTCGTGGGCTGCCTAGAGACCATGAAACGTCAACTTCCCAATGAGATTCTGAGGCAAGTGCACTGTCCCCACCCCCTACCCCAGCGTGGATCGGTCTCTTACTTCTCAGTCCAGGGTGACTTCTGCTGATAAAAAGCGCAGAGTGGGGAGATGAGGAAATCTGAGATTTTGTCTCCGAAAGTCCCTCGTCTTCGTTCCTTCCCCGTAATACGGAGGAGTCAGGCCACGTGATCCCTGAAGCCTCTTGGGTCTCTGACTGCCGCAGCGCCGTCTTCGTTCCCTGAGCCCGTGACCTGAAGCTTTGCTGGGTTTTGCTCCATGTGCGAAGAGTAAATCAGGTGTTGCCCAAGGTATGGAGGAAAGGCATGTCATCTGTGGGCTGAGGGCGCTCCTCTTACTCTCATCCATTACGAACGTAACCTCAAGTTAGGGCCCCGTCCCAGGATTTTGCTCAGGCTTTCCTGTGAGATCGCCCCGTCGCATCAAAGCTTTACCCACAGGGACCTGTTATCCTCTTCAAAGGGCCCCCCAAACCCCAGGGTTGATGGAGAAATAGAAGGTTCTAATGGTGAAGTATGGTCCTCTGCTCAGGGGAATGTGGTTTACAGAGCATAAGGGTGACCTTGGGAATGGCCACTGATCTTGGACAAGACCCTCATGTGAGGCTGGTGGGAAGCAGGGCTGGGTCCCCCCGCCTATGCTTCTGAGTAAGACCTTCCATGATCAGGCTGGCAAGAGCTCTGAACCCCGGCGTCTGGAGGTCTGTCCACCAGTCCTACCTTAACCTCAGCCCCAAGGCCCTTTCCTGTGGTCTCAGTCTTCTCATCCACAAACTGGGAGAGGGAAGCGGAAGTGGGCGGTGCAGGTGATCCTCTAGGATCCCTCCCATGTGTCAAGTTCTCAGCCCCGCCTGACCCCGCTGAGGCCTGCCTGTTCTCTGACAAGTAGCTCTTCTCCCTTTGCCTTCGGCGGCACAAGCCGAAAGCGGGGCTGTCCCGGGAAGTCCATTACCAAAGAATACTTCAAAGCTGTTTGCACTCGTCAGTCGCACTGAACTTGAGTTTGTTGAGGGAGAAGGCAAATAGACATGTAGACTGATGGCAGACACGGGGAAGGGGCTGCTCTCTGCCCGGGGTGACCGAGGGGGAAGGGAGCTGCCTGTCGTTCCGACCAAGGAGTAAAACCCGGGCGCTCTGCGTGGCTACCACTGGAGGGGATTTATGAGTTTGCTTAGGGAAAGGCAAATATTAAGTCTTAAGTTGACCCGTCCTGGGACCTGCCCCTTGGCTTTTGTATGCCGTCCGGCACCGATCACTGTGTACCTCGGGTTATCCAGTTCTGTGAAAGGGTTTTGGTTGTGGGGTTTTGTTTTGTTTTCATTGTTTCCCGTGTCCTTTCCCTTTCCTCCCTCCTTCGCCTGCCTCCCCTGCTGTGACTGCCGCTCAGGGCTGGGTTTTAAAGACATAGGGAAGGCAGAGCGTGGAAGACCTGTTGTCATGTTGTCCCGTTCCCAAAGCTGGCTGCATTTGGGCTTCCGCTGGCTTCGGAATGGCCCACCTGCCGGGGTGGAGGCTGGGGACCAGGTGGTCCTCGTGGGTCCCCCTCTGCCCTTGGCCCTGAACATAAATCTGGGCATCGGGAAAAAAGATAGGCATCACCTGTTTAGCTGCAACCTTTCCTTCCTATGTGACTGTTGGTGCTGAACAGTGGCTGGTGACCTCAGCCAGATGTCCTGCGGGATGAGCCGCTTGAGGATAGTGCCGGGAACGCTAACTGGGGTCTGACCATCCAGGGAGCGAAATGTCCCGACCAAAGGGGCTGGACAGGCACCGGGTCTCCCCAGTTTCCAAGTATGAGCTGCAATGAAGTTAAACTACATGGAATGTTTTTTTTAAAAATAAATTTCAATTTATTTTTTTTGACAGTCAGAGAGAGAGCGTGCAAGCAGGGGGAGAGGCAGGCAGAGGGAGAGGGAGACGCAGGCTCTCCACCCATCAGGGAGCCCGATGCGGGCCTTGATCCCAGGACCCTGGGATCCTGACCTGAGCCGAAGGCAGCTGCTTAACCGACTGAGCCGCCCAGGCGCCCCTGTATGGAACATTCTTTACTCCTTGCCTCAAGCGTCCTCAGTACAAAGCCAATCTGTCCTGAAGCACTGCAGTTCCTGGGGTCCTTGGACCTCATGGGTGGGGCTTGCTAATACCCACCACTATGGGGTCCGGCCCACAGGGCACCCTAAGTGCCTGGTGACCTTGGCAACGGTCCACAGAGGGTGCACCATACGGGCCAGTTCAGGATATCATGGCTCACCCACACTCCTCTTGTAGCCAAGAGTTGGGAATGTTCTGGAATCGCTTAATTAAGAAAGTTCTTTCCACATTCCAGTGGTGATTTTTGATTGAACTCAGCATGATTTTTAATCCTCTGGCAATTCTTCCTATATGTGTCTATGTTTAAAAAGGTCAATGCTGGGTACCCAGGCTACTGAAGTCCTACTAGTCCTTCAAGGCTCGGCTCCCAGTCTCTCTTCTCTGGGACGCCTTCCTGAATTCCCTCTTTCCTCTTGACCAGGTACATGTTCTTTTAATGCATCTGGCGTGGGATGGGCACTCAAAAAATGCTCGCCCCTCCTCCCTAGACCACAGCACTTTTCATACGGCATTCACTGTGCTTACACTGAACTTGTTTTCAGTACCCCCTTCTCCCCAGTCCTTCCTCCCCTTCTCCCTCTACCCTATGGAAAGCAGGATCCCTCCTCGTACATGGAAGATTATTCCTGAGATGCCCACCCGTGGTCATGGTCACGTGACAGGCACCGTGATTGACATTTAATTCTCAGAAAACAAAATCACATGGATCAATCACTTGGACCAAGTCTTACCTGGGAGGGTTGGGATCGAAACCAAGGTCATTAAGGGGCCTCGAGTTCAGAGCTCTTCAGTTGCAGCTTGGCAGTTTCAACAAGGGGGATGGACAAGAGAGATGTTGGGTTGACTTTCCCTGCTCATGACCTGTGGCCACGTGTCCTACCACATTTGCCAGTTTCTTGTTTGCCCTTTATTCACCAATAAAGTGTTTTCTGAACAGTGGAGAAAATGGGCTTGTGGCTGGATGGATTGCTTTCCCTGCAGAAGCCTTTCTTGAAATAGCACGCGTCTGTTTTTATGCTCATTATTTGAGAGCTGGGGTCATTTTTAAGGTCGGAAGGAGAAATTTAAACTCAGAAGTTTAGGTCAAAATTTCTGAAGAACTTCACAGCGTCTAATAGGGGAAACACAGAAGGGAAGAAAAGCCCACGTAGGAGATGTTCCCTGCCTTCAGAATCTTACGTACTGTCTTTGTTGCATTTGCCAGATCTGCTGTTTGTTAGGGTTCCTGGAGAATCTGGATGGATGCTGCTTCCTGCCTTTCACCCCAGTACAAACTCTCCCAGTAAGTCACAGGCAGAGAAGATGGATAGTGATGGGCAGAGCTCCTGCTCAAGGGCACACTACCCGGAGACAGAAGGCAAGGACATAAGAGGGGTCACTCAAAATCAAGCAGGCTCCGGGAAAGAGGGTCTCTTCCCATGTGCTGATTAACCACCCTTCTCTGATTAACCGGGAGCATAGAAAGGAAAAGGGAGCCACAGAGATACGGGCGGGAGGTCCACCTTCTTTGGGAAGAAGGGAAGAACTCAAAATACCTCCTATATTCTCACGTTGTACAAACCAGTAGAATCGGAGTTTTGGACAGAGGGGATGCCCTCTGTGGGCTGCGGTCCCCAGCACCAGTTTCAAACAGAGAGATCATAGGACATTCGGCCAAGAAAGCTCAGGCAATCCAGGACGGAACACGTCCCGTGTTCTAGAGTGCTTTACAATTTCACAGCTCCTCGCTCGAATCTCACAGCCCTTCATGAAAGGTATTGAGACCTCGTTGTTACAGGTGAGGACACGATGCTGAGGGGGTCCGTGACTCGCCGGGGAACACACCCCGTCCTCCACACCCTGTTCTGCTTTCTCCACCGACATCTCCGGAGGGACAGGAAATGCAAGCCGTATCAGTCCCAGTCTGCTACTATAACAAAATACCCCAGACCTCGGAGTCTTTCCCATTCACACCTCGGTGGTTCGGGAAGAGGTGGGGGTGGGTCCAGAGGGCTCTTTTTTGTGCAAAAATTGAGGGACTCTGGTGACCATCTTAGGACGCAGTGACCTTCAAGAGAGGCTAGCTGGACCGGTCTCTGGCTCCAGACCAGCTCGGCTGGAACCATCCCGCTCACTCTAGCCATGAGACCTCTAGGGAGTACCGTTGCCTCCCTGGGCCTCAGTTTCCTTCTCTTCACATTCCTCTGTGGGGCTCCGTGGGGGCTCCGTGGGCCTATAGGCAAGACCCTGCGCACGGTGCCAGCAACTCCGCACTCAGGCAGTGCGCCCTCTGTACGCTAGACACGGAGCCCCATGGCCCGTCTGCCGTGACTCTTGGCTCAGATGATCTCCGTGCCTGGACGGGAAGAGAAACTTCCAGTGTGCGCTCCGGCCTCGCATCAGGCTTCCCCTGATGCACCAGGGCGTTGCTGATTCCCTCCGACTGCAAGCAAGATCTTTGGGCTGTTGGGTTTGTTCTGGGGAGAGAGCTGAGCTGCTGGCCAGGAGTACGGATGGGGGTGATGTCTGGACCCTGACTCTGGGAGCAGTGATCGCCCTCCCACCCCCCGTGCACGCTCAACGCCGCATTCTCTTTGGCCCTCTCGGATGCCAGTCCCACTTTTCCTCCCAAAGGCCACATTCTCTCCAGACTGTCTGGAGCCCCTACTGTCCACAGGGCCCCTACCAATACCCCATTAGACACCCACCTTGGGTAATTGAGGCCCGTCCTTCGGCCTCTTCCCTGGGGAGCAGAGAGAAGAGCTGATTTCCGAAGCCCAGCAGGCTTCTCCCCGTTTCCACCCCTGGAGTTCCCATCACACCCTTCTTCGCTGCGGGCCAGCCAGCGCCCCTCTCCCTCGGACCCCGGGCTGGGCGTGGGTTCTCATAGTCGGGAGACCTTGGTGCCCCAAGATTCCAGCGACAACTCTGGCTGTTCGGTTGCTGGCTCTCCTGGCACCGCTGGAGAGTGGAAATCTGGTCTGTTTACAGGACACGGGGCCAGCACAGCATTAAAAACTCAGGAGCAAATAAGATGTTGTAAACAAATTTCCTTTCCAGTAAGGATCACTCCTCCCCGCTCCCGCCCGCCGCCCTCCACCACGCACCATTTTTCTCATATGTTTGGATAAACTTTCATCCTGTGCAATTACCATTCCCAGGGAGGGGCCGTCTATTTCCGCTGGCTATTTATTTTGATTTTGACCATTCCCCTGCCTTTCGAGCATCACACACCTAATAGGAAAGAAAATAAGCTCCCTATCGGGGCCCAGGGAGCAGCCCTTCCCTCCCCGCCCCTGTCCGCTGGAGCGTTCCCCCGCACCCTCGCCTTCTGACTTCACCTCCTGGTGTAGACGTGGTGGATGGTTGGTGCTAGCCGGACGCCATGCTCCTCTCGCAGAGCTGGAAGCAGGGTGGAGGCGAGGAGGGAGCAGGGGAGGAGGTGAGACATGGTTTCACAGAGAAGTTGGAACAGATACAAAGGGGTTGTGTGGGGGCGACCGTCTCCCCGCAGAGGCTCTTCTGTACGAGTCCCCCTCGTGATGAGTTTTTGTGCGAGCGGAAAGACATTGAGCTCAGGTTTCCTGACCCCAGCAGGTAGCTTATTGTAAAACAGTTCATCCAGAGGGGGAGAAAACTTTGTTTCGGCTTTTTTTTTTTTTTTTTTTTTTTTTGGGGGGGGGGGGTCCAAACCAGATTCTTAAGAAAGGAGATAGAAATCATTTTTTATTTTTTATTATTTTTGCTCCCCCCACCCCACCTGGGCTCTGAACTCTGAACATGAGATCAGAGGAAAACAAAACAAAACAACAAAAACCCAATTCCCTCCCCGCACCAAACAGTTCTGAACAATGCTTATTCTTGCTTCTAAACGCACTGCGTGATTAAGGGCCCCATCTGCCCATCTCAAACTATCCCTCTGGTCTCCGCATTGCCCCTCTGCCCTCTGTCTTCCTTCCGTGTTGGATGGAGGAGGTACGCCCCCCCCATGCAGTTAGCCGTGCGCGCTGGTTATCCCCACTTCCTGGGTAAGTTCACTTTCCAAGTTGCTCGCCTTTGCCCGGTAGCATGAATTGGCATTCTTGGAGGTGCTGAATTTAAGGAGGCCATGAAAGACAGGGTGGCGTGACTCACGGACAAGTCACGGAATCCGTTTGACTTCAGATTCCTTCGGATTTAACTCCGTGGAGGCACCAAGAAGTGGCCTGGGGTGGAGGGCAGGGTCTGCTACCTCCCACCACTTCCCCATGAGCCCCCAGCTTCCTCCGTTCTTCCTGACTGGCCCCCCAACACCCTTCTTCCAAAGACATCCTAGAGCAGCTGTCCCAGGGTCCACGACCAAGCCCCGACGGGCTTGATCACCTGGGTTAGGAGTCGGTGGCAGGTTGGAGGGGAGAGCTGGAACCCCCCTCTGATGTGGGCCTTCTTCACGGCCCTGTCTTCTGAGGGGCTGATGGGTGTGAGTCTTAGGCCAGAGGGCGGAAGGACCTTCTGGCTGACATCAGAATGATTCTGGGCGTGCGCGTGGACGGGTGAAATGAACGGGACCATGTACGGGGCCTGGATTCGGAAAACATCCCACTCCTCCCATGATGGGTTTGTTGGAACTTTGGGTGAACGTTTCCAGAATGGAGGAGAAATGTATCAGGATCCACGTCCGGTCTGGTTCCCCGGGCCCCTTGAGAGCTCCCAGAGACTGACTTAATGCAGCCTCGTATTCCACAATCTGATGTGGTAGGGGAGAGCCGGCAGTCCTTGTCCTCAGACCTCGGATTTGGGAACGCTACAGTCCGGGTGGGTCCGTGGGGCAGCAAGCTAACGGTGAGCGTGGGTGGGGGTGGGCCTCTGAGCCCCCGCCTGGAACAGGACCCCTTGGGTACTGCCTCCAAGGGCAGATGCAGGGAGAGGAGGCCCAAGAACACGTCTGAGGTGCCTGGCGGGGAGGAGGGCTCCAGCCCAGGCCAAGTGCTGCAGAGGCAAAACCCATCCGTGGTGACCTTGCTCCTGCCGTCAGGGTTGGGCGCTCCTGGGTCAAGAATGCTTTGAGTAAGAGGTGCTGGGGGTGGACCGGCCCTCCATGGGGGACGCCAGGCTCTCTGGGCAGGGGAGGACTTCATCCGGGCTGTCTCCCCATTCTCAGTTCCGCTCTATTTAGAACACTCTTTCTTTCTCTCTTTCTTTCTTTCTTTCTTTCTTTCTTTCTTTCTTTCTTTCTTTCTTTCTTTCTTTCTTT
>NC_081572.1:8059129-8113599 GCF_022355385.1 Mustela nigripes
TTGTGAAAAGCAGATTGCTGAGGAGGGAAGCAGCAGGCCGGCGGGGAAGATGATTCTGCGGTGTTTCCAGAATAGGGGGTGGAGAGTGGGGAGGCAGAGAGAGAGAGAGGCCAGGACTTAGCGCCTGCGGACGGGCCCTGTGGCTTCTCCCCTTCCTCCGTCTCGCGTGGTCCATCACTCTTCTCCTCCAGCCCAGCAGTCTGACTCCAGACAGAGCTTAGGGAGGCCAGGTAGAAGCATCTCAAAGTTTCTACTTGTCCAGGTAAGACAGGCAGGCAGTGGTTTTCATTCCGTGCATCCAAGCGACAGAAACCACCCCCCTCCCCCGTGGTAAATGTCCCCTTCTGTCGCATTGCGGAATGGGACTCATGACATAGCAGGCCAGGCTGCCTGGGCGCAGGATCGCGAGTGGTGAGATTCTCTTCTGGGAATGTGGGCCGCCTGGGTTCAGGGGGGTCCCAGAGCATCGTGGAGGTGCTCGCCAGCAAAGATGGCCAATGAAGCGGTTGGCGTTTTGCTTTCAGACCTTGGTGAATCCTTCTTACCCCGCCCCCCTGCAAAGGGACAGCTGACTATAGATTAGGTCACTGCAGACTCTGGAAACTGGAAGTGGTGAGGTGGCCAAGGGGGTCTCTGAAAACAGTGTCTTTAAAAACCATTCCACAATCACCCTGCATTCTCCTTAGTCTTTGCCTTGCAAGAGAAACTTGGTGTCTGAGAAGTAACTCTCGTTGGTCCTACCTGTGGCTCGCTCTGGAGCCCCACGAGGCAGGCGGGTCTACCCCGTGGACTCCAAGTGGCATCCTGGTGTGACTTGTCTAGAGAATTCTTCTTGGAAATGGGTCATAGTCCTTCCCCTTCCCTGCCGAGGCAACTGTGAGGCCATGGCAATTGTTTTTCCAAAACTTTGGAAGCTGTGTGCTCTGGGACTTCATCTGTTGGGTTTCCTCATCGACAAGACCCTGATCATGTTGGTCTGGGGACCAGCGGTTGGCTTCCTGGTGAGGTCCTAGGAGTGCACAGCCATTAACGTCCAGCAGACGTTCAAATGCATGAGGTCCTATGTTCTCATCACCTGGCCAGCTGTCTGGCCCTCTAAGCCCCTACAGTGAGCTCAGATGTGTGTAGAAGCCGGGAGAACTTCTAAAAATCTTACGATGAACGGGACAGCCCCTCCCCCGACTACAAAGTATTATCCAGCCCCAAATATCGGTGGCGTTGGCCTTGAGAAGCTGTGTTTTAAATCCCTGCTGCGCGGTGGAACTGTGCGCCAACCCCAGTCCCCCACACCTTCGCCCTCGCTTTGTTTACCGAAGGGGGAAAAAAAATCTGTTAGTTTTTCCGAGTGCATTTCCACCTGTATCTTATCAAGAACCACCAAGTTCAGCACACCCTTGATTAGTCACTTCCATTAACAGTGTTTATTTTGGGGTTTGTGTTTATTTTTGAAACGTAGGCTCCTTCTCCCCGCCCTCTTCCTTAAGCACCAGCGGCTCTCGGCCAGCTTCCTAGGGAGGTCTCGTCCACACTCTCCTGGACCATCCGTAAAACCTCCTTGGCCAACTTCTGAGGACAGGACGTCTCTCCCCTTCCCTTCCTGGGGGTGGGGGCCGGTGTGGGGGTGAGGGGTAGGGGGAGGTCTGCAACTATCTGAGAGTCTCTTAAAGCAGCCGTTGTCTCCCCGCTCCTTATTTCCCAGATACGCTTGAAAATCCTTTTCATTAGTGACTCCGTTGACCAACCGACCCGTGACAAAGCTGAGACTTTATTCCTAGCCGTCCACATTCCGTGAAACCAAAGACTCTTGGTGGTTTTCTGCATGGAGTCAGACACAAGTTGGTTTCTGCTTGGGCGGGTCGTCCTGTTCCCCTGCACCCCTCGCCTCCTCACTGCCGGCTGGTCTCGGGGCTATAGCTCAGTGTTTCGGAGTCACAGAGAACTGGTCCCTGTTCCTCCCCACTCACCCATCCATCCACTCTCCGAATGGCACCTAACACTCCATCCCCGGTTGGAGGGATTTCAACGCTGAGGGCTGAGTAAGGAGGAGCTCAGGGAGGACTCCCCCCAGGCTTTGGAGGTCTTCCCCTTTGACGGAGCCCTGCCCACTGTCCCTGCCTCCCTTCCCGGAGCTCCAGCAGCCAAACCTCCCCGGAGGTGACTTACAGAACCTCTTAGCCCATGGAGTCCCTCTCCAGTCTGGTGGGTCACGTGGTGAGCCTTGCACAGAACCACCAGTCCAATATATGCAAAGATTCCCGGGCCCAGGGATGCCTGGAGGCAGGCACCCAGCAGAGAAGGCCCAGAGTGGCCTTCCTCCTTCCCCCACACTCCTTCCTGGGACATTTATTTGAATACCTCGGGGGAGTGGGTAGCTCTGGGGTATTTATTTGTTTAAGCATGGGTGGTTCCTACAGAGGAGGGTGTCGGGTTTCAAGGTTGGAGGACCAGTGCAAACAGAGAGTGGGTGGTCTGGAAAAAGAAGTGGGCAAGGGGCAGGGGGTGAGAGAGCCCATTCGCCCTTTTATGTTTGTAGGTGGAAATGCTGAACGAAGCGTGACCTTATGTGTGACCCAGTTATCTCTGACACAGAGCAGCTTGGGGGTGTGTGCTCAGACTTCTCCTAGATGGTGGAAGAATAATCTGGAAGTCATCGGGCAATTATTTAGGGGCAATAACTCTCATTAATTTATCTCAAGGGTTCTGGTGACTATCCGCGAGCCTTGGGGAGGAGCAGAAGTTTAGTTAGAACCAGGCAGACCCAACTCAGGGATTCTGGAACATTCCTAAAAAGCTGTTGGGAGCAGTAATGGACTGACGGGCTCTGGTCGTTGTCCAGAATGAATGGTTCTGCCTGGTTTCTGGGTTAAAGTGGTCAGAAAAATATCTGATTCATTTCTGGGTTCACGGCAGCCCCGAATGACAGAGCTGGGGACTTTATATTCCGCAGTCATGGTCATGGTCAAAAACAAAATGAAGCAAAAACAAGGAGAAGATATGGGAAAACCAGAGGGAAAGGTGACATTATGGCCAACGTTCTCGACTACAGTATTGGACATTTGTAATGGCAGGCTCACGGTTAGTCTCCACAGACGGGATGCAGAAGACCTGGAGGGTTTGCCAGGAGGAGACACACCAGGGAAGGTCTGGGGAACATGAACACAGTTAATGACAGTGTTAAATACAAGACATGCAGGGAGGTAGCAGTGCGTGGCCATTGTCTCCAGGTACTACCAAGGGAAAGAGGAGGTGGGGTTCACGAGCAATGTGGAATGAGGCCAAACACCAGACGTTCCCCTAATCCTGAAAGTGACAACCCCAGAAAGCCCAGGGCATCCCTTTTTTAAGCGTTGGAGGGAGAGGACTGCTTTTTTTTTTTTTTTTTTTTTTTTTTTTAACCAAGTCTTGAGTCACATTTTTTTTGGACAGAAAAAAAAAAAAAAAAAAAGACTCTCACTAGATGAATGGCTGCACCAATTGGAGACCTTGTTAGAAATTAATGATATGCATACCACAGTGTTTAGGGATGAAGGGTCCGGATGTCTGCAGTGGACCTTGACATGCATTGAAACAGCGAGATGGTTGATGGGTAGATCCGTGCACAGGTATGTGAGGAAGCAAACACAGCAAAAGCTGGAGAATCCTAGAATCTGGGTGGTGGGTGTGTGGGTACAACATTCCTCTACATTTGAACATTTGCAAATACAACGCTGGAACAAAGTACCCATCCCAGGCCACCCACAGTGATTTCGATTCAGTGAGATGGTGAATTTTTTTTTTTTTTTTTTTTTTTTTAAGCATTGCAGGGGATTCCGAGGAAGAGCCAAGTTCGGTCAGGCATCTGTAGACTAGACTGATCTTCCTCCCGTCGGACGTACGCAGGAGCCCCCTGGAGATTCTGTCGAAGCCGGGAGCCCCATCCGGCAGGTCCGGGGTGGGACCTGAGAACCTGCCTTTCTCACGAGCTCCCCGGTGATGCTAATGCTTCCGGGGCACGGACCGCCACTGGGAGCAGAAGAAAGAAAGGAGAGGACACGCTCTCCCTTGTTCTTCCCTTCTGTGCAGCCCCGTGGAATCCTCTGGAGAACGGCAAACTCGATCCCTGAGGGTCTCACCCCCAGAGATTCCGGCTTAACAGATTTAAAAGCTCCGCAGTCAGTTCTTACGAGCAACCAACTGACTTAGCGTCCTGAAGTGAATCCGGCGAATACTGAATTTTAGGAAACGAGTTTTTGCGTGGAAAGATGCCGAGGACCATCATCGCCAGGGGTACAGATGCTCCTCCAACAGCAGCGGAAGACTCACAGCCGCGCCTGCCCGGGGATGCCCCTTAATTCCCCTCCAGATGAGAACAAGGAGCATCTACGGAGTGGCTAATGCTTTAGCCGGTTCGGTTCCGTCCTCACTCTCACCCGGTGACACGGGCATGATGACTCGCTAAAGGTGGGACGTGGGGCTTGAGTAAGTGACTGGCCCAAGGTGACGCAGCCAGTAAGCCCCGGGCAAAGACCTGAACTAGGGCTGCCTGACTTCAAAGCCTGTAGTCTTCGGCCATTGTATCATTCCATGGTCTTCATGAACTGTGCCAACGTGTAGGAAAACTGTAGCTTGTGGGCCAAAGCTGGCCAGCTGTCCATTTTTATAAATAAAGTTTTTTTTTTTTAAATGATTTTGTTTTTAAGCGATCTCTACACCCAACACGGGGCTTGAACTCACAGCCATGAGATGGAGAGTTGCACACTCTACCTACCGAGCCAGCCAGGTGCTCCTGTAAATAAAGCTTTATTGGGACGCAGTCACGCCCCTTATTTCTGTGTGGTCTCTGCTTTCGTGGGACAGTGGCAGAGTTTGCGACAGGGATCCCCCTGGCCCTGAAGCTGAAAATATTTCCTATCTGGCCTTTCACACGCGAGGTCGGCTGACTTTTGACGGATTGGCGAGGCAGCCAGGGCCCGGGTGCAGTCTTTGATGGTACTTCCAAGCAAGAGCAATAGCCCCGGAGAGGATGAACCTGAACTTGTGATCACGGCAGCTCAGGGTTCTGCTCATGCTTTTTACTTCCACCTCGTGGCCTGCCTTTCGCTCGAAGGGTTACTTGCTTCCTCTCCCCATATTTTATTTGGATGCCAAAATTTCTGATCTGTTTTCTTAAGAGCAGGAGGTCTTGATCCCAAAGCCGAGGCCATCATACAGCTCTCCGTGGAGTGGGGTGAGGGCGGCCAGCTGCTGGCCACCTGCCACTCCCACACCATGGGGGGCCTCCGTGGAAAGGCTCTGAGCCCTGCTGCTCCTGGGAGGTGGCAGCAGCTAGAGGCTTCCGTCCCATCCCGTCAACCATCCCCGGAGAAACCCTACCCTACGGAGAGGTCAGGAGGGAAGAGGGAGGGGAGGAAATACCCATCAGTCCATCAAAGTCCCGCCCTCCGGCGAGGCTTCTAGCCCGGGTGAGCAGGGCCTGAGGTCCCTTGGCCTGCCCCCAGGGGCCGAGGGCAGGGCAAATCAGGGAAGTGCATTTGGTAATGATTCTAGATTTCCTGTTTGGTTTCTGTCCAGGGGGCTTTGGGATATGCTAACTTGCAGTTGTGTGTACACAGTGCACATTATGTTCCTCTTCTCCCGGGTTTCTGTGTTTTCCTCTTTGCTACCTTTTCTCCTCGAGGGCTGGTTTGCATTTTTTTTTTTTCCTTTTTGTTATTGTTAAATTATGTGAGGCAGAGCAGTGGGCCAGTTCCCAGCCTCCTTTGGGGGAAATGTGTGGCGAAGGAGAGGGGAGAGGGAGGGAGAG
The DNA here is from genome assembly GCF_022355385.1 of Mustela nigripes. Classification (NCBI taxonomy): domain Eukaryota; kingdom Metazoa; phylum Chordata; class Mammalia; order Carnivora; family Mustelidae; genus Mustela; species Mustela nigripes. The sequence goes on from NC_081572.1 coordinate 8,064,912, forward strand.
GTTAGGATACCCTGCCGGGATTCCTGGGGATTGGGTCTGCTGTCCTCCAGATCCTGCGCCCCTTGGACAAGTGTGGTTGTAAGGCTTTAAAGAATCTGTTTCTCAGGACGCCTGGGTGGCTTCGTGGGTTAAGGGTCTGCCTTCCTGGGATGGAGCCCCACATCAGGCTCCCTGCTCAGCGGGGAGCCTGTTTCTCCCTTCGCCTGCTTGTGCTCCCTCTCTCTCTGACAAATAAATAAATAAATTCTTAAAAAAAAATAAAAAAAGAGTCTAGGGGCGCCTGGGTGGCTCAGTGGGTTAAAGCCTCTGCCTTTGGCTCAGGTCATGATCCCAGGGTCCTGGGATCGAGCCCCGCATTGGGCTCTCTGCTCAGCAGGGAGCCTGCTTCCCCCTCTCTCTCTGCCTGCCTCTCTGCCTTCTTGTATCTCTGTCAAATGAATAAATAAAATCTTAAAAAAAAAAAAAAGAGTCTGTTTCAGTAAGCATTTATTTAGTGCTTCCTGTGTGCGCGGGATACAAAGGGACACACAGAAAGCCTAGTCTTCTAAGAGGTCAAAGGTTGGGGAGAGGGAAAGAGAGACTCCCAAGTAGTATAGTAAATGCAGTAAGTAGCAGAAACAGGCAGGGATGGAGGTGGGGTTTGGGGGGGCATGTCAGCATCCTTTAGCTCAACATTCTCTTCCTAGCAGGACTGAGCCCCAGGCTTGAAGGTGGTGAGCCCCCCCCCCCCCCCCGGCCCCCAAACAACCAGCTAAGAAGTAGGAAGAGCCAGCATCATGGCTAGCCCCCTCCCAGCCATGCTGGGTGTCCGGACAGGCTAAGTAGTCACCATGCGCTCCCTGGGATGCAGCCTCTGTCTCTGCAGGGGTGAGGGGGCTCTGGGTCCTGGGGCTCTCTAGCCTTATAGCCTTGGGGAGCCTGCCCTTCCTCGGGGACACAGAGGCAGTCTGCGTCTTTTTCATTACCTACCGGAGAAGACTCTGGTCTCTCCACAGGGGAGAGAAAGAGCGCTCCTTTTCAACGCCTTCCAATATCCTCCCCCCTTGCTGTGCCTGGCCCCACTGTCACCTCACCTTGAAGGAAGACAGGATGTGTTTCCAGCTGGGCCCTTTCCCTTCATGATTTAGGGGGGGAGTGAGTGACGTGTATTACACTGATGGTGGCTCAGGTTGTCCCTGGAAGCAGCAGGTGGAGGGGAGGGGGCAGAGACACAGGAATCTCCGCATCCCCCAACCCCTCCTCACTGCCCCTGCCCTCTCTCAGCTCAGGTTTGCAGGGGTGCTGGGAGTGGTGGAGCTGGGGGACCTCAGTCCCCAGGACTGCCCTTCCGTGGGCCCAGCAGGAGTCATTGCTTCTGAAACCCCCTCACTGATGTGAGTGTTTCAATTTGCGTGGGAGCTCGCCACCCGAAGTCGCTTCGGAGCTGCAGAAAGTTAGCCTCAGCCAGTCCGTGAACTCTGAACTGAGGAAGGACAGGAAAATACATGGAACAGTGCTGCCTGTGTGGGTCACAGAGGGCAGACGCAGAATGCCCATTCTGTCCTGTTGGGCTGGACAGAAGCCTTTGCGACCGCGAAGCCTTTACAACCCTCAGACTCCCATGGAGGCATAGTGGGGCCAGCGCAGGAGGCAGTCTCCACTTCCCGCTAGAACGAGTAAGAGTCTTCTAGAAGTTCTGGGGTTTCCCTGGATGTGAGAGGATCTCTGAAGCGCACGGATTTCCTGTGGCTTTCCTGTCTGTCAGCTCAGTCTCCGTGGATTTTCCTTCCATAATGTGTCAGGTTCCCTAACCTGAGCCTTGTAGAGAGGATCGTCACATTCGGTCATTTTGCTAAGTGCGGATTCTTGCTGAAATGTGAATAATTACCTCTCAGTGTATGTCTTCGGAAAATCCATACACATATAGGTGCACACATGTGTGTATGCATGTATACAGATACTTCTGTGTACCTATATAATGTGGAAAGGATTTTACAAAGGAGGGAAGCCCATTCGTATACAGCAATAGCTGGCCCCCCAAGATGCTTGTGTTGTGTCCGGAAGGGTGACCAACATGCCCTGGTTTGCTGGGGAATGTCCCTATTTTTTTTTTTTTAAGATTTTATTTATTTGAGAAAGAGAGAGAGAGAGCAGGAGAAGGAGAGGGTCAGATGGAGAAGCGGACTCCCCTGAGCAGGGAGCCCAATGCGGGATTCAATCCTGGATTCAATCATCATGATCTGAGCCAAAGGCAGTTTTAACCAACTGAGCCACCCAGGTGGCCCGGAATGTCCCTATTTTAAAACCGAGAGTCCCAAACCCCGAGATGACACTGCATGTTAGATGGGTTTGTACAGAGAAGGAACTTGAGACAGACCTGTCCAGTGAGTTGCCCAAGGTCACACACAAACTCAGTGGCTAAAGCAGAGCTTTGCACTTAGACCTAATTCTACAACACGTGCGTGTTTTCCAGGGACACTTCAGGTCTTGCAAATATAAACGGGGAAACTCTGAAGGTCTAGAATGATGGGCAGTGGCTCTGGGCATTGGAAATCTGGAAATGATGAGCTTTCCAAAGGCAAAGCATGGAGGGCCAAAGCCAGGAGGAGGAAGGATCCAGAAGCTCAAGGCTCTCCAGCCTGGGGTTCTAAGGAGGACCAAGGACGAGCCTGGGGCTCAGTGAACCTTCCGCCCTCTGGACGCCTGAACCTCCTCCCTCCTGTCCGGCGTGTACCCCCTTCCTGTGCGTCCAGCCCATGAGCCCTTGAAGGTGGTACCAGAGGAGCCAGGATTGGCGAAGTGAGAATTTGCTGGGAGCCCCCCTCACGCGAGGAGCCTACACCCCTCCCCCGCCTCAACCCCCTGGTTCCATCCAGCCCATTCCCCTTCTGCTCCCCCAGGGGCTTCCAGAACAGGTCCTCCTCGCCTGTTGGGCCAGACCTGCTGGTGGGGGGAGGGGGGATGGCGAGCAGAGAGATAGCTAATTACTGTTTTCTCTTTGCAGTCGCTGTAGCTCTGCCAAATGAGGATCCCCATTCTGTAGGGACCCTAATCCTCTGCTGGGGCCTGGAGGGGTCCCAGGCAGATTTCCATCTTGCTCATTATCACGGGTCCCCTTCCAGAACACGTCCGCTCCTGGTTTCCTGCACTCTGCCTACCTTGTACACGTGTGCTTCTTGCTGAAGACTGTCCCCCACCCCCGTCCCCCAAGTCCCTGCCCCAGCCGCCTGCAGGAGGGATGGTTGGCTTCCCGTGGGTCTCCTAAGCGCCAGCGCGGAGCTGATAGGAAACCAGGCCAAGCCACTCCACCTCCTCGGCCAAAAGAGCAGGGGCCCTCTTGGGAGGTTCCTAGTTCAGACAGAAAGGGATGGCAGAGGCCTGGGTCGGGAGGGAGCGTCCTGGAGCACAGAGCTCCCCGGGATAAGCAGCAGTTCCAGAGAATTCGAGAGCCAGCAGGAATCCAATTTCCCAGGCCGCTGCACCCCATTTTGAGGGAAAAAGCCTAGCTCTTGCCCGCGCAGCTGGGTCCCACGGCCCAGCACCCCTGTCCCAGCCCCATCTGCCTCCATCCCCTCCCACTGACATAATCACAGGGTAGGCCCGGCCTGGCGGCGTCGTCATGACAACAGCTCTAATTTCTTTTAATCCCAGTGTTCCTTCCTAAAGGGACCTCCTCCAGCCCCCACTCCCCCCTGCAACGTGTTTTAATTGTAATAACTCCCGGGTTTTCGGGAGGTAATGACCGTGTGTGGGGAGCCGGCGTTGGCCCGGCTCCATCCCCAGAGCTGCCCGCCCAGCGGCGCCAGGCAGCCCTCCGCCTCCCAGCGGGAGTCCTGGTGGAGCCCAGGGCAGGCTCGGGCAGGGTCTGCCAAGGGGGTCTGCGGCCTCGGCGCTAATGAACACAAGCCGGGGAGCCTCAGCCCTGCGGGGTCTTTGTCCCAAGGACGGCACCGCAGCCCTTAGCCCGTATCCGCATCTGCACGCTCTCCCCCACCGCTGCGCGCACCTTGAAGGGAATCCACAGGCATTAACCTGCTCCAAGTCCCAGCCAGCCACGGTGCTTCAGGGATGGGACCTCGAACGTGTGCTCACATCACCTGGAGGCTCATTGTGTCGCCGTTTCCAAGTCTTGGTGAGGCCCCCGACCCTGCGTGTCTCACCACCTCCCCAGGGGGGACACCCAGGCGGCCTCCCCCCAGACCATGTTTCCCATAGGAAGAACCTGGAGCAGAGCGACCCTGTCCAACAGAAGCCCCATACTTAGACGGTACCGTGTGTTCACTAGGAGCCTACGGAGCAGTCAGGATGTGGCCAGCGCAGCTGAAGGAGGGAACTGTCCATCGGATCTCACGTTCCTCCGTTTCAATTTAAGTAGCCACGTGGAGGCTGGGGGCTACCATGTTGGAGGCTGCAGAAGGTCCAGTGCTCAGGGCAGGTAGGACTTAGCTTGGATGGTCTCTGCAAAGGATGCCCCCGGATGCAGCCTCCTGGTCTGGACACAGCCTGCATCTCTCCGCCACCACCCCGGACCCTTCTATCCCATTAACCCTGCACTATGGAGACCTGCCACCCCCTCCCCCTCCTTTGTCTGCTCCACACGCTGCTCTCTGGTTTCCGTCCTGCCGAGAAAGGGACTGCAGAGACGGGAGCACGAGGTCTGATGGCCTGGCTTGGAAGCAAGAACCTGAAGTCGGACCGAAGGCCTGCAAAGGTCTACAACACGCCCCGCTCTTCTGGGAAAGCTGGCTGTTTTCAAAGCAGCCATACGGAGCCCGGGCCACCGGGTGCCACCGGACGCTGTCTCGTGACCGCTCTTTCTCTGCTAATAACCTGAGGGACCGTTTGGGGGTTGACGCAGTCACGCTGTGGGAGCCCTTGGCCCACTTTTGCTTCCACCAGAGCCTTCCCATTCGCACGCTGAAATATTAGATGTTCGGTCGGGAGTCCAACAGCAAAATATTTCTGAAATTGTGTGTGTGTGTTTTTCTTCTAATTTAACGTGCCAGACAAGCCTCCCTGTAATTAAAACCAGAAACAAGGACCAGACTTAGACAGAGATTTGAAGGCTGTAAAATTCTAGGACAGGTTTATGTAAAGCAATTAAAAAGGGAGTTAAAAATTGTTAAAAAATTAAACACTAATTACTTTTTTTTCTCCTCTCATTTCTGCTGAGCTGTTTTGGCCGTGGAGCCCGAAGAACGATATAAAAAGGAGAAAGTTTTGCCTCGTTGCTGTAAATCATGTTCAACAAATGCTTCTCCGCGTTTTGCAGCCGAACCCATCTGCTGTCAATTAGCCTAAATCATGCCTTTTCAATTAAACGGGCTTAGGGAAGTCTGGTAGCAGAACGGGTGTGTGTGCGTGCGTGTGTGCGTGTGCGTGCATGCGTGCGTGCGTGTGTGTGTGTGTGTGTGTGTGTGTGTGGAGGGGGCCAGGGCGGTGATTGCAGAGGGCAGGAGAAAGGAGAAGTCTGATTGCAGTCTGTGAGGTGGAAATATCTTTTAAAAGGTGTGATCCCATTTTAGTGTTTTCCGTATAAAATGGGGTATTATTTGCTGTGCTGTGGGGAGCCGTGAAGGGTGGAAACACCCGGAAGGAGGTGAGCCTTGAGAATCGGGAGTAAATTAATTCTTGTGAGCTCCAGGGGAAGCGGCCGAGCTGAGTGTGCTGCCTGGAGGCGGCCTCGGGGGGGGGCTCAGAGACCGCTGGGTCAGGGGCGTCTGAGGAGGACTGGAAGCAATGGCTGCAGCCAGGGGCCCTTGGGGCTCCTGACCGAGGTCCCTTGCAGGGCCAGTGGACTGAAGTCAGGGACTGGGACACACCAGTGAGCAAGGCGAGGGGCGTGGGGCGTGTTGTCATCTTTCAAAATAAAGTAGACCTCTAATACCTGTGCATGGTCTGGGCTTGGTCCGGGAAGGCCCCATCTCTGGGGACTTCATGGGGGTCTCTGTGTCTGTCTCTGTTCCTTTCAGAGTTCCCCAGGCCATGCATCCGTGTCCAGTGTCTTGGGAAGGTGGAGGTTGAGTTGCGTTGTGATTCCCTCAGAGGCCAAGGGCCACAGAGTTTCAGAACAGCTGGAATGTGTGTGTGTGTGTGTGTGTGTATGTGTGTGTGTGTGTGTGTGTGTGTCTTTGCACGTGGGACCCCTCTGTGGGCTCATGGGTCCACCTCTGGCTTCGCAGCCTGTGAGGGTCCCCAATCCTCCCAGCTCCTGGCTCCTTCCCAGCCCTGGGGGCGGCCAGGTGAGGCTGTCCCTGAGACAAGGTGACGTCCGGGGTGGTCCTTCATGGCACTTGACTTCGATTTCCCACGGCCTCCTCTCCCTCGAAGAAGAAGTACGTTTGCCTTGACTCGACGTGGATGGAGAACTCGGCATTCTCTCCTCCCGTCCGCAGAGGGAGGGGCGGGAGATGAAGTGTGTGGTCTGCCGACGCGTGTTTATTTTCAGTCCCCCTGCCTCCTCCCCGGCTGGTCTCAGCCCCACTGTGGGACTGCCCCGAGCCATCAGCAACCTGCCCGAAAACCTGCAGCTTGTTTGGGGTTTCGAGGGGAGGGGTTTGGTAAGGGAAGGTGTGGTGACAGCAGCTAGGTCTTTGAGATACGGGTTGATGTTGACTTTACCAGTAGGACCGTGAGCTCACATTCATGGAACATGTACAGTGTGCAAGCACTGGCCTCAACGTTCTACCCCAAGCCCTCCATTTCCTCCTCACAGGCAAGCTCGGAGGACAGAACAGCCATAGCCCTGTCCTTCGCAAGAGGAGCCGACACCCCAGCGACGTGAAGACATCTGCCCAAAAGCCCACGGCTTGTAAAGGCAGGGCCTGGCTTTGAACTCCGTCTCGTGCTCTCGGCCCCGACACCCCGCTGCCTCGTAGAGTCAGGGTGCCCTCGGGGATTTCCACGCCATCTTGCTGCGGTGCCCCAGGGAGGGGTGGTGGCAAAGCCCAGAGGCGGTCTTCCGTATGACAAAGTCAGATGGAGGTCGGACTTTGGGGTGAGGAGCACCTGGGTTTGCATCCGAGGTGGGCCACCTGCCACTCCTGTAACCGCCACCAGATCGCTGACTGTCTTGGCCCAGCCTGTGAAATGAGGCAAAGGCCTGACCTCCCAGGAAGGGTGATGCCCCGTGCGTGCTGGGTATGGCCGGCATGGAGAAGACACTCCGCAAACAGTGGGCTCTTTGCCTTTCCTTCCTGGTGGCCTGATTCCATGAAGCTTGACCTGGTTTCTTTCTGGCTCGTGGCCTGTGATTTCCTGTAGGATACAGTGTCAGGTCTCTGTCCAAGTGAATCACTCTAAACAAGACCCTGGTGGGACACGGTCCACGGCGCAGGCCCGCACCCCTCCACAGGGACTCTGACCACGCAGAGCTTTCCTTTCCCCAGGAAAGGCCACCTCCGGACCCCAAGGGCTCTGCCGTTTGTGGCAGCTGGAAGGAAAAGCTGAGGCCACATCATTGCCCTGTTCTCGGCCCCCAGGTTGTTCGGGCTGCCCAGCATCCCACTGGCTGGGCCGAGGAGGGAAGGGCCGCCTGGCCTCGCTCCAGAGCCACCCGGCGGGCCCAACCTTCCAGGCTGCCCTCGCTCTGAGCCCCTTTAATCCGATGGCTGAGTGCACTGATCCGTGCCTAGGGCTTCCAGGAGCCTCCCTGAGCCAGGCACCGGTGTTCCCAGCCACCTCTGAGGGTGGCGGAGAGGTGGCTGCCTGGCTCCGTGGAGCTGGCAGGATATGGGACAAAGGACCGGAGGCCAAAAGCTTCCCTGGTCCCCTGGGAGGTCCTGGCTGGGTCAGGGGAAGGGCGGGGGAGCTGACACTGCGAGCGGGTGCCTGGGGGTACACAGGATGGACAAGCTGGGGGAGCCCACTCTGCAGGTGTGGCTCCCTTCCGGTCACGGGCTCCCCGTCACCCTCCTTCCTTCCGAGCATGGCACCTGCCGTTCCCCAGGCTGGGCCCGGATGATTGCGTTCCTGAGCCTTGCCCCAGCTCTCGGTCGCCCACTTCCTGTCCTTCTCCCATTCCCTGACACTAGGATGATTGGAAAAGCTACCTTTTGAGTCAGGGGGCTGGTGGCCCCTGAGCCAGGCTGAGACGTGAGAGCTGTCCCTTGGGCTGGTGGACCTCTGGCAAGTTACTTAGCCTCTGTGAGCCTCCGTTCCTTCATCTGTTAACATGGGACACATCACGCTTTTCAGCACAACTCAGATGATCTAAGATAGACAGAGCCCCCAGCCAAGCACCTGGCCCAGCTAACAAGTGAGTAGTCACTTGTCCTAGGTCCTCTGCCCTTCCCCAAAGTCACCTTATGCTTCGCACTCCCCCACCCACTCCCTTGTGGTCACCATGGACCTGCCTCTCAAACGCCCTTCCCTGGAATGCTGTTGGAGCCTGCTGGCCAAGCTGTGTTTGCCTCCCCTTTGGGACCGAGGGACTGCCTTGGCCTGGAGTCGGTCACAGGATGGGCTTGAAATCAAACTCAAAGCTGCTTGTCTTATGCTCCTGGTGGCCAGCTGGGAGGTGGCCCTCTTTGCTGTGTGCAGACACCGTCTCTGGGCACGGCCGAGCCTCACCGTGACTACGAGGAGAAGCTCGGCGTCTGGAATAACAGCACCGGCCTTGAGGTCTGCGCTGCGTCTCCTCATCTGGGAAGGCAGCCAAGCCAAGTCGGCATCTTGCTCTCCAGGGGCCTGGAGAGCCAAGCCGGTGGTTTCTCTGCTGGTCCCCACGCGCTCAGCCCCCGGAGGCCTCAGTCCCAAGGAGCCTGTTTCTGGGGTTCTTCCTTCCAGCCAGCACACCTCATGGCTTCACGGGGACAGCTGTCCTCAGGGCCCTCCCCGCTTGCCTTGGCTTCCTGGTTCGAGGGAGACCCAGAGGCTAACCCTGAGGAAAGGCCAGACCAGCTACCAATGGGGGAAAGGGTCCCTGGAGACCCTGGGAATATTCCCGGGAGCCCCACCTACTGGCATGAACTTAGTGACCACCCACTTGGGCTGGTCCAAGCAAAGCCAGCAGAGCCCTGATTGGAAACAGAATTTGATCCGCGTGTCAGGATTCCACTCCAGCATTCCCTCCTCCAGGAAGCCTTCCTGGAGTCGTAGGTGTTTAAAATTTCTTTGCCCCTGGGTTACAGCTTGCCCTATGCTTCCCTCCTCATACGAATTCATTTGAATAGAAATTGTTTCCTTGTCCATTTCAGCCCCTCGACCAGGCGCTGTTTGAAGACATCGGCTGTATCCTAGGTGACTACCAGTCCTGGGCTCTCGGGGAGGGCTACATAAAATGCCTGTGGAAGAGACCCATGGGAGGGGCCTGGCAGAGGTCATCACGGTGGACAGGACAGGGTTTGAAAGATGAGGCAGGTGCCCCGAGTGTGGTCCGCGCAGGCAGAGTCGTGGGTTTGGCTGCGTGGGTCTCAGGTGTCTGGGAGACTTACCTGCGCTGGGAACATGAGGTGGGCAGAGGCCACAGGGGTCAGGAGACGCTGCCGGTAGCCCCACGTGAGGGACTGCCGTCGGGGTAGATGCACGTGGCAGGACGGACACCCAGCTCCAAAGCGGGGAGAGAACGGGACTTGGTGTGGCCAGAAAGCCGCTCTGTCCGCCCGCCCGCCCGGGGGCCCAGGGCCGTGGTGGAGAGGAGTGGCGGCCGGCGGGCGGTGTGGCCGCACCTTCCAGCCCAGTGAGCATGAGTCAGGCTCCTGGGCCACTTTCAAGGGGAAAAATGAGAAGCATAGTTCAAGTTACCAGGTCTTAGACACACAAACACTATTCTGGAGTCAAGATCTTGGGTAACTCGCGGCCCTCTGCCAGCAGGCCAGGGTCTCTGGGGTTTTCGGTGTCCTGGAGCAGAGGAGCGGAGGGGGTGACTCTCCTGGGACCCCAGACCGCAGTGTGGGAGAGCCACCGGCGGGAGTCAGGAAAGGGCTGTCCTTGGGTCCGGAGACCTGGTCAAGGGCAGGCTCTGCCCCAGCATCCCTGGGTGGCTTTGGGACAGTCCCTTGACTGCCGGGGACCTTACCTACGGATTGCAGTGGAGGACTCTGCCTCATGTAGGTTCCCTGCGTGGCACAACAGTGACGTGCGTCGGATGCTATGCGGTTGAACATACCTGCCCAAAAAAGTGCTCTAAAAATGTCCAGTGCTGTTGGTATTGGTTTCAAGGGGTGGTTAGCAGGGCTCAGGGGAGCTCAGCCCTCATCCCCACCTGTACCTCCTGACCAGTGCCTACAGCTGGGGTTTCTAGAACTTTCTTTAAGTCAAGAAATTGGTTTTGCCTGTTTTGTTTTGGCTGCTGACAGAGACGAAAGCCTCATGAAGGGCGGAGAGCCTCCTGACTGCCAGGCCAGTGCCCAGGACGCTTGGTCTGGACACCACCTCCGGAAAACTGGGGTTCCTGTGACCGGCAACACCACATGGGATTTCTGTGCAGGAAGTAGGTGGAGTGGAGTAGGGCAAGCTTGCTGTACCATCGACCCTTCCAGGTTCTTCTGGAAAAGGCCTGGCCCATGCTCCCTAGGGGAGCAATGGTCCCTTTGAGCTGGGCAAACCTATTCCTGGTTATCCTGTCCCTGCCCAGTTGTCGTGAAACACCACTTATGCTCACAGTACTGTCTTCCCAGGCAACTGACTTAGCTCAAACCCGTCGTGTTAGCGTATTGGCAACTATTTAAAAAGAAATATCGCTTTATACGTTCAACTTGAGGGGACCCGCTAAGCCAACGTATAGAAGTTGTTGAGTAAGTTAGTGCCAAGAGTACGAGGAACAACAGGCTTATTTCTCAGGGACCGAGAAACATGAACTTGGACATGAAATGTAGCGTAGCAGTGGGATTACGAGGCGAGACTCAAATCCATGGATGTTTTCAGATCTCAGCAACCCCTAAGCTTCTTATTTTGGAGGCCCCGCCCTTCACCTTATCAAAAGTCTTAAAATGTCCCCATACCTCACATTAAATATAATTTTATGGAGGAGCAGAACGAAGACTTTTATAGAGGTCTATTCTTGTGCTTTAAACTTGATTATATTCATTAATAACTATTAGAGAATTGAGTTAAATTACCATTGGCCAGTTAACAAGGTTATTTTGAAGAGACTTTTTTTTTTTTTTAAGAATATTTGGTAAAAGTAGATTTTGTAGTCCTTTATATTCTGGAGCCAATATTTTTTCTTGACTTGAAGGGTTCGAGTGTTTTGCCATGGGCCCGTGGAAAGTCTGTCGGCTTACATCCCTGAGCCTGTATCTCCTAGAAAAAGAAAGTCTTGCTGAAGTCGGGAAGCCTGAGTTTGATTCCTGGCTTTGTAGAAACTAAGTGTTACTCACTGCATGATCTGTTTCAGCCTTCCTGTCTCCATCTGTAACTGGGGCTGATTTGTTCTTGCTGGGAAGATGAAAGGAATAAATGAAAGGACACAGCCCGTGCCTGACTCCTACCTAGAAAGCTATCTTTCTTATATGTTAGTCTTATATGTTAGTCTTAAATATGTTAGTCTTAAAATGTTAGTCTTATGTTAGTCTTAAATATGTTAGTCTTAAAATGTTAGTCTTATGTTAGTCTTAAGTATGTTAGTCTTAAAAACCATATATATATATATATATATATATATATATATATTTTTTTTTTAAAGGGGCGCCTGGTTGGGCTGGCTCAAAGGAGCAGGTGACTCTTGCTCTCGGGCTTCTGAGTTCAAGCCGCACATTGGGTGTAAAGATGACTTAAGTAAATTAAAAAAAAAAAAACCCTATAAACAAAAGATGCATGATTCTAGTTTGAAGAAAAATTAATTTGGACAGTTTCCTCCCACTTTCTAGTAAGGTCCTAAAAACTCAGATTAATATATATATTTTAATTTTATTTATATATTTTATATACATATAAATTTATATATATAATATTTATTATATATATATATATATACACGCACACACGCACACACGCATACAGTAATTATCAGGGATTTCATTCATTAAGAATTCAGAATAATTTCACCATGTTTTAGGTTTACCTCTAGATATCCTATGATAAAAAGCATAGCCCAGGGAGTTAATAATAGAAACAATATTTGGTGGAGAGAGGGAGGGTTTGGATCTACTTGAGGGAACAAGCTTCTCAAGCCCTTAGAAACATCTACTTGGAAACAATTAGTGTGTTAATTAGGGAGGATTCTTATCAGATCTCCAGAACCTCTTCTTGGCCACACCCTCGTAGATGAGGTACTCCGCCACTGGAAATCCTGCAAGCGTCCATCTTTGGCAGCTTTTTGTACTCGGGGTTTTTCACTAATTCAGACCAGCCCTCCTTCCTGAGTTTGACCTTGGGAGCTGGGTGGAGGTGGACCTTGATGGGCAGTGTCATGGGAGTCCCTAGGAGGCTTTCCCTGGGCAAGTTGACGTGAGTCACACCTGAAAGACTTCAGGTAATTTACCCAACATGATGCTTGGCAGTCCTATTTCCTGTCTTTCTAACTGGAAGGGCAGAAAGGAGGGTTGATGGATGGGAGGCTGTAAGCTGGAAAACATGTGGGCATTTCAGGGGAGGGACTAACAGCCGTGTGGCGCCATCTTGGTTGGGTCAGTTTCTGTTTCAAGGCCATGTGCCTTGGTTGTCTCAATGTATTCTTGATGGTGTGGGATTCAGGACCCTGAGATTCCACTGGGATCCTCCTAATAACAACCCATGTGGACTTCAGATAAGAAACTACAACTGTGGATTAACTAGGGTTTATGGCATATTGAATTCAATAGGAATGATACATTGGGGTACATTACATGCTTTCAAAGACCAAGCTCAAAATGAATGAAGTTGTATTTGACTTCATCATCTGGTTGAAAGTGTAAATGTGAGCTGGATATCAGTTTTGTGAGGCAGGTCCCCAGATAGTTAAACAACCATACCCCAAAGCATCGATCAAAAACTCGTTGCAAACATAGTTGCGCTTGAGGCTTCCGCTGGCCTCTGAATTTTTATCAGTGTCCTGATGAAAGATCAAGAAAGTCTAAAGATGACCGTAGGCTAGAATTGAAGCCCAGATGATGGATGGGAGCCTTAGCATCCCTGATAATCTCCGTAGACACAAATGCTCAGCCAAACCCAACAAGATGGAAGACTTTCAACGATCGCTGTTCAATTTCGTGTGGTTTCAAATTCAGAAGCACAAGAAGTAGATTAGAGAGCCCTCCGTTGGCAGCAGTTCACATGAAAGAGATCTGGAGGTTTTAGTTGACCACAAGCCTAATATGATCCAACAGTGTGACTGTGGCTAAAAATGCTGAAATCGTTGTAGGCTGCTTTAATGGACATATGGTATCCAGACCCAGAGAGGTGATGCTACAGGGTCTCGTGGACTGGGCCAGGCCATGTCTGGAGGAGTCTGTTTAATCCTGAGCATCACACTGAAAGAGAAACTAAGAGCCAGCGTTGGCAGCATGCGACGGAGGTCAAGCTGAAGATACCGAAGTGGATTCACCAGTATGGGAAAGAGCCCCAGATGCTCATCATCGCATGTTCTCTTCCTAGGTGCGCTGCAAGTCAACATTTACCAGCCTCCCTCCCAGCCCCCTTTTCCCCCCGTACTTAGTTTGGCCCAACAGTGACTAGCTTCTGGATGATGGAGTATGGGGAGTTCTGAAGCACTCCCTTTCCACAGCCCTGTGAAATGTCCTCACGATGCTGCTTCTGGGATTGCTCCTTCCTGTCCCTGATCCCGAGAGTGTGACAAAACAAGATCAAAAGAGCTGGGCACCCTGATGCCTTTGAAATCCCGCTTGGGAGGCTCCTTTCCAAGCTCATCCATTTGGTCTGGGACAAGAATGAGAAATGAATGTTTCCAGTGTTAAGCCACTGAGATCCGGGGCGTGTCTGTTACAGCAGCTCACATGAGCTGGCCTGATTATCCTCATACAGCCGTGGGACGAAAGCCCAGGGGACACGTGACGGTTTTACACCAACAATGCGGGTGGCAGAACAGTCTCTTGGGATTCTGCCTTGTTCCCCCAACCTCAGGACACTGAAAAGAATGAAAATGTGATTTTATCTTCTTGGAAATATTCCTGGAAAACTCCTGTATGACCCCTCTTCTCCCCGAATGCCCTCCCCATGAGAGTTTCTTTCTAATCTTATTCCCCCCACTTGCCAGTTATGTGGCCTCCAAACAACGTACTTGAACACTTCATGCCTTGGTTTCTTAATCCATAGCAATGGGCACGAGACAGGGCCTACTTAATGGAGCTGTCGCAAGGGTTGAATGTGTTAATCGTGTAACAGGCAATAGCGCCTACCTGTGTTAGTTTTTATTGATTTTTTTTTTTTTTTTTTTTTTTTTAACCTTGTTTAAGGGGCTGTCCTCAGGAAAATCCTCGCTCAGGTCTTTAAAAGAAAGTTCGGCAGGTCAGGCTCGGCACCAACAGGAAAGAGATGGGTTTTAGTTTCTCCATGGGTGATGGAGTCCAGGCCTGGCTGGCCCTTCAGCTCCCTGGATGAGGGAGAGTGGTGATGGCAAGGATTCCTGCAGGAGAGGGGTGGGGGGGGAAGCAAGGGGCTAGACGCTCAAGCTCAGTGGGGGAGCCCGAGTTCGGGCTGGGGGAGGAGCGGGTGGGAGCCGTTGACTTGAACTGTGTGCTGTGAACCCAAATGATGGAGGCCACTATCTGGAACACAAGGACCAGATCCTCTTCTCTGTGCAAGGAACTGCACGAGCCCGGGGGCTGGAGGGAGTGTCTTCAAAGGGTGCTACTGGCCGAGGGTGGGGAGTGCCCACCCCTGGGGCAGATCCGTTCGGGGGAGGGGACCACAGTGGATTGCTGAGAGCAAGAGCCTTATGTCATCCTGGCCCCCTGCTCCCATGACCTTGCCTTATAGCCACTGTGTGTCCTTGGAAAAGGCACTTGACCTCCATGAAATGGGGTGAACAGTACGACTCCGTCATCTGCACGAAGAGGAGACGTTGAGTAAGACCGAGGATAGAAAACTGGCAAACTCACTTGTCAATCCCAGAGCACCCCCCACCGGGGCAGGTATCTCTCCTGTTTTAGCTACGAAGGAACTTCCTAACCTCCTCAGGGGTCGCGAGATGCTTTCCCAGGCAAGGGACACCGGGGAACCAGAAGTGACCAGGGGCCAAGGAGGCAGGACAGAACAGTTTGGGCAGGAGTGATAGTGGATCCAACCGTTCTCCGGGCTGGTCCTCTTCGGGGGCAGTGCCGCCGCCTTGGGACCAGGCCCCTACCCTGCTTCGACCACACTGCCCTGCACTGCACTTCTTGGCCCTTCTTCAGTGCTTACCTGAAAGGGGGCTGTGCCCAGGCACCCCTCAGCCGGCGGGGTGGGCGGGCGGCAGGGGGGGTTGCTGTGGGGAAGGGGAGACCCCCAGCGCCTGAGCATCTCACATCATAATTCAGGAGTGCCTGCAGCCCAGGGAGCTGCTCCCCTCTCCGCAGAGGCAGATAATGACGCATTCTTCCAAAATAAGAGAATGCACCTTTTCTTTCCTCCTTCCACCAATCACCTTTCCCAATAAAATAATTAAACAGGGATTTATGGGGGCCTGACACCTCCCCGCCCTCCCAGCTTCTAGCAGTTTCTACAGGGAGGAAGAGGAGAGGGCAGAGGCCGGGCCGGGAGGGGGCCTGCTGGTGACAAAGAGAGAGCAGGCCCACCGAGCAGGGTGTGGGGTGTCGGAGAGCACAGGGGAGGGGCCTGCTGATTTCTCAGCACCCCAGATGACATATGACTTCGCGCGTCCCCGGGTCTCCCGGGCTGCAGCCTGCTGTGTATTTTCAACATGTGTTTGGTATTATCAGTGTTTTTATAATAATAACTGTGGTCTTGAAAGGGACTAAAATTAATTAAAATGCAGCCCTCTGCCACATTCTACGTTATTATCATAGGAATCCTTGCCTGGAAAGGACCTCCCTGGGGCAAGCGGGGCGGGTGCGGTCATCGTGCCCATCCTCCTCCCTTTGCCTGGGTCTGTCCCCCCAGCTGGCCCTACCAGCCAGCCCGGACGGCTGCTAGTGGGGGAGAGTCTGCCATCTTAAGGGTTAGAGTCTCTCTTTTAAGGAACTTTGTTGGTGTGTTACCGACAGTTAAGGAAGATGGTGCAAACAGGCAGACGCGGTGCCTGCAAGAGCAAGACTCCACGTTGGTTGTGTGTGTCTCAGGCTCTGCTGCAGGCTCTCCGTGGAAGGGCACCTGCCTGAAATCATCCCGTGGTTCATCCCGTGGTTCATCCCGCTGCCATCACTGGAATCAGGAAATAGTTGGGGAAGAAGATTTAGGAAGGCTGAGGTGAGGCCCTGGCCGGGGATTTGCATGTCTAACGTGCCCCCAGGTCAAAGCTGAAACCGTTGGTCGGGGCGGGTCCACGTGGACAGCCCCTGCTCTGAGGTCCCCCTCCTCCACACTGCTGACATACGGGGCCCCAATTCCCCGTGTCGGGAAGCCACCCTGTGCCCTGCAGGGTGTTTGGCAGAATCTCAGGCCTCTCCCATGAGTTGCCAGGAATGTCCCCCTAAACTGTAAAAACCAAAAATGTCCCCAGACATGGCCAGATGTTCCCTGGGGCACAGAATCGCCTCTCGTCGAGAACCACTGATTTTGGGAAAGGCTCTCTGGAGATGGCTGCTGAGACCCAGGTGTCCAGGTGGAGAGAGGGGCTCTTTGTGGTTCCCCAAAACCCCACCCTGCGACCCCCTCTCCAGGGAGGCAGCTCTACTCCAGGGAAAAGTGACAGGCGAGTGCGTCACTGTCACTTGTGAAGAGGGGAACGAATGACTTGCTATGAATAACATCCTGAGGTTTGTGAGTGATTCACTTTTGAAAACAAATCAGAGCAGGTACTCACAGAGCAACGCCGTTTGCCGTCTCTCCAATTCCAGTTCGGTTTTCCCAGCGGCCAGAACCGGCCACTGCCGCAGGCGCGTCTCATGTAGGTCACAGCCCCGACTGCGGGGACAACTTTTGCTCGTACGCCCTGAGTCGTGATGCGATTACCAGTGACTGGTGTGTTTTACTGTTTCGTCACACCTGGGTTTGTCCAGGGGGACGACGCTGAGGACAGAACAGCTATCGTCCAACACCACCGGAAGGAGAACCCCAGGGCCCGTTGGTGGCACTCAAGAGGCCACGAGCCCTGCTGGCTCCTGTCCATTGGCTTTCCCATCACTCGGCTGCTCAGCCTCTCCCAACCCACACCACCTGGAGCCCTCTCCCTGGTCCTCAGGCCATGACTGACGCTCCCTCCTCCTTCCTGTCTCTGCTCCAATGTCACCTTCTCGGAGAAGGTGGGTGCACTTGACCTCCAGCTAACGTTGTCCTCTTCCGCCAAGTCCACTGCTATTCTAGCATCCTTGTCTCTTTCTGGAACACCTGTCAGTCACCGTGGTTTGTGTATAGAGTGGGTTCCCCGGGAAGCAGATGCGGAGATGGAGTTAGGGTTTATTGGAGTGTAACGCCTATAAAAGAAAAAAAAGGGGGGGTGTAAAGCAGGCTTGGATAGGAGGGGCCATGAGAACGTGAACCTGCAAAGTCTCCGGGAGCCCACGAGGAGCTCTGGAGTGGAGACTGCCCATCGGAGAAATCCCCTGTGGGTGGAAATGGCTTGGCTCTTGGCCCGCCGCCTCGCTCAGGCACTGGCCAGGGGCTTCCCCAAGAAGAGTATGCCCTCAGCTGGAAAGCCGAAGAGGACCTTGGAGGTAGCGTGGCTGGGGGCTGCGAGCCAGTCAGGCTCCTTCAGCCAGGCCGGGAGTCCTCGGAAAGGGCATCTGAGCAGCCCCACTGCGTGCCTGCCCTTCCGGGTTAGAATGTGCGTCCTCCAAGAGCAGAGATCTTGGGGATCTTTCTTGTGGCAGATCCCCATCCCCGCCCACTCCCCAGAACAGGGCCTTCTGCAGAATAGGGGCTCCCACAGCACTGCGGAGAGACAAATGCATATTTGGGGGGGGGTGTGGGCAGAGAATGGGTGCTCTGAGATATGTCAAACTCTTTTGCCCCCTGCGAGTGCTTCTCGGGTTTTAAAGGCTTAAACAACAATATGACGTTGGGGCATCGGGCTGCTTGCCTCTTGGAGGGTGGCCTCTGGGAAGGCGGGGCTGGGGGGGGGGACATCTGCTGCGCCTGTAAGTCAGGGGTGAGGACGACCGGGGAAGGGGAGGGGACGACCGGGGAAGGGGAGGGGCGCAGCCGCCCGGGGATCCCAGAGGAGAAGGAAAACAGAACTATCAGGTGGGCCAAAGGCACATACCAGGGGGCCGTGGGTGCCTGTCAAACCGGAATGGTTATCTGGTCTGGCAGAGCCCAGCACCTTGGGTGGCCAACAGACCTGAGATACGGTGTTCCCAGAGGCAGCGGGCGGGGGAGATTGTCCTTTTCTAGTTCAGCCTCTCCCCGCCGCCCCCCCCCCCCCCCCCGCAGCATTTTCCTCTGCTAATGGACTGGGCTGCGATGGACTTGTCCCCAGAGCAGCTGCCCTTGTGGGGAGGCACCTTGAAGCCTGAGGTTCCGGACCCCGCGTGCGGCATGCATCGAGGCACAGGAATCTTCCTGGGTGGCAGGGACGCCTGCGGGGCCGGTTCTCTGGGGGTTCGGCGTAAGGAGCCGAGGCTGTAAACTCTGTGCATGGGAAGAGGGGGGCAGGGGTCTGTCCTGGAGAGATGCCTGACTCAGAGAAAAGATGTGAGCCTCTGTTTACAAAGTCAGAAATGCAAGAACTTCAGCTTGGTTTTCTTACAACTGCGTTCTACCAGGACATTTCAACCCCGGCCCCCTTTTAGTTGGGGCCACATGGAATTTCTGGGACTGGGGAGGGTTAGCAGAGCAGAGTGGCTTCAGGAGCTGCTGGCCTGCCGCGTCTGCGTCATGTTCCAGGCTGGCCTCCCCCGACACCGCCATAACCTGCTCAAGAGGTTCTTGGCCATCAGTCCCCACCAGTCACTGCTGAGTCATCTTTTGCTCCCAACCAGAGACCCTCCGGGGCCACAGGCCTCCAGCTACTGCTTTAAGGAGCCTTGGAAACACCCCTGACCTGGTTCCCAGAATGTTGACTCAGTCCCTGCCCACCCCCCAACAACACAGGGAATCTCTCGGAGTCCTTACCCAAGTGCTGCTTGGCTCTTGCGTATCCTGTGTTTCCCCCTAGTGTGTTCCAAAGCCTTCTTTGAAACTCCAACTGGACTTGATCATTTCTTTGATTTTCTGCTGTGCCGGCTATTCTCTGATACAGCGGTTTCCACTGGGCCTCGCTCACTAGCCTCGGAGAAGCCTAGGAGGGCAAGGAGACACTGTATGGGGGGAGGGGAGGGGCTGTGAGCACTGGTTAAGGGGTCCAGACCATCATCCCACCGCACCTGTCCTGGGGACCTTGACCTGGTTCCTTTCCAGCCTCACCTGAAGCTTCTTTCCCCGTTCCGCGCAGTCTGGGCGGGCCGGGCCCGGAGAACTAAGCAGCTGGGTCATTTCCCATCCCCCCACTGTTTCCCTTAGGAAGTCCTTCCTTTACCCTGGCCAGACCCCCTCATACCGGGGAGAGTGGACAATGTGGTATAGCCCACGGAACAGAAACATCCCACGTGACCCCATGTTGGGACCTCAAAAGCCGTTAGATCCAGATTTAGTTCCCTCAAATCCACATCCAGGTAGTGTGTCGAGGTGGACGGAACCAGGGCTCCCAAGTGAGCGTGGCGCGGGCTCAAAGAGCAGCTTTGCCGCTTAGCAGTGACCCTGGAAAAAAATCGATCGCCTTCTCCAGGAAATGTCTCCATGTCCACATCTTTAAATGGACCTAGTAACTGTGAAGGTAACATACAGCGAAGTTTGTGAAGGTTTTTGGCCAGTCCGTTCGCGACCGACGCTGGGCGTCCCCTTCTCTTTCTCCTTGGACACCCACAGATGAGAGGACAGCTCTTGTCTCTGTAATCCAAGCATTTCAGGCTGAGAGTGCACAGGACACTCAGATAAGGAATGAAAGTCAACCAAATACAGAGGAAGAATAATTCAGACCTTTCTGTCTTTTCTTTCTTAGCTCTAATACCTGGGAAGATGGGTAGGTGAGTATGTCCTCTTGGCACAGGACCAGCATGGTGTGACTCAGTCTTCTGCAATGCCTCGCATGGCTGGGGACTTAGTTCATGGTTGAGAGTGTCTTGCTAGGAAGACATGTTGCCTTATTCAGTATCAATTTCTTCAGCTGGAGGGCCCATCCCGTCTCCTTGTTATGGGTACACATCTAATAAAAGTACAGCTAGAACACTGGAGACGGAAAGGCACAATAAAACTCTTGCCTTTAAGTGAACTCACCATCGACTGAAGCCAAAAGTCTGCAGGAAGGGTGGTGGGGAGGGATTGTTTTTTTGTAAGTCACGGAGGAAGCATGTACGATCGCCACTACAACTCCTTCCAGGCATGAAGCTGGGTTCTGTACCCTTCTGAAGTCAGATGATTCCTCGGGCTTTGTACGCTCTCGGTTCAAGGTCACTGCTGAGAGCTCTTCTGCTCTGGAGAGGTAAAGGAGAAGTCCTGGGGTTTCCAAGGAACAGCTCGTTTCGTGAGAGAGGAGAGCTCAGAGCCTATGGCCTCGGAGGGGCAGGGCCAAACCACAATGGGGTCACTTGGGTACTCGACCACCTCCTGTTTGGGTTGTCAGGGGCCCAAAGGCAAGGTAGACCACGCATTACATTCCTCAGGCGTGAGCCTTTGGTTGAGGAATGAGGGTTCTTGGCAACATTCCTCGGGAATTGAACTGTCTTTATTCTGACTCAGAGGGCGGGGACTGAGCAGGGCTGAGAGGAGAAAATGGCACTGGACTAGGTGAGAATCTGTTACCTATCCTTACCTTTACCCCAGTCACCTTGTCCAAAAGCAGTGAATCAGTAAGACTGACTGTAGGCTCAGCAGCATGTGGATCCCACCTGCTGTCCCGGCGCACCAGCAGGGGGCCGGTATTAAGGACTGTCCCATTTTGGCAAAGCTATTTTGTTTACCTGCTTGGTGCCAAGCAGAAGGGGCAGTAGGTGCATAAATATCCCTACAGACTCACAGCCTGCCACGGGCCTTCAGTGTTGGCTGCTTCCCTGCTGCCGAGAAGCTGACAGCTGTCGCCCGGACTAAACGTCCACGGAAAGGGCTCAATGCTCAGGCAGAGTTCTAGACTCACACTCAGGGAAGTTAGAGCCGGAAGGCTCCTGGAGAATAATTAGATCCACTCAACACCCTTGTCTTACAGCAGAGACACGAGGGGCTGGGGAGTGGGGTGGGAGGAGTCTGAGGGCACAGAACCAGTCAGTGGAGGAGATGCAAGCTCAGATCCAAGCAAGTGGGCGCGGGGTCCTGGAGCTTTTTGAAAGTCCAGCTGTGATCAGGCGTGTCTCCTGCATTCGAATGGACAACGGCGTGTGTGCTTGTCCCCTGTCTGTCCTTCTCCTTCCTGCTCCGCCTGCTCTGGGCCGGGGGAGACTGACCTGTGTGAACTGCACCCAGGGGGCTCCCCCTTGCCTCCCTGGCTTCTGGACATTGACTCTGGACCATGGCAAATTTGGGAGGAAGATGGGAGAGAGGGAGGCTAGTGAAGCCGGGACGCCCACGGCACCTCCCTCTATCGCCCTGCGTTCCCTGGGCAACGGTAGAGCCCCTGTGGATGGTACCATCCCTCCCGATCTCCCTACCCCTGCCTGCATCTTGTCAAATAATCCTTTTACCCTGACTCAGCTCCCATTACTAATTTGAGCGTGTCGTCCATCTCCTGCCGAGACCCTGACCAGCACCGTAACTGGAAGTTTGATGGAAGAATTTAGAAATTGCAACGGCATATATGGGTCCCTCTTAGGTTTGCATTCCTTAAGAGTAAGCTAAGCTTCTGAGAGCCTCACCCTGGAGAGACTGGGGAGCGGGGAGGGAGAGGGTGGACCCCACGGAGAAAATCACAGGCACTAGCGAAAGGCTAGCGACTCTCTTCTGTTTTTGCCTTTTATTTAATACTGTCGTTGCTATTCTTGCTGGAATTGAAATCATGCAGGCGATGTGGGACTGCGTGCTGCTTGTAAACAGATGAATCAACACAAGTGCTCGTAGGGTGATTAATTCAGGGCTCCTAGTGCCGTCACCTCCTTCCTGCGTCCTAGTGGGCTTTGATCTAGGCCTGCTTTCTCGGTATTTTTGTAGACACGCACATACACACGCGCGCAAATACAGAGCTTGTAAAACAGAACCTTGGCTCATTCTGTACGCATCGCTCTGCCATTCTCCCTGTCTGTGTATACGGACCCCCGCCCTGCCTCCCATTCTTTAACTGCTGCTTAAAATTCCATCACCTGGATATATAATCAGTCATTTAACCGGTCTGTGGTGGTATAAACTTCTAGTAGTCTTTAACCAGTAGCCACAAGATTGCAGTAGGCATTCCAACCCGTATGCACCCACAGGCAGGTATTCCCTAGGGGCAAATACATAGAATCTATACATAGATTTAGGTCGAAGAGTATAACTTAAACCTGGTAGCTATGCCCGGCAGACCTCCAAGAAGCCCGTGTCAGCAGGGTGAGAGGTGAGACCTTGTCCTCACGGTACTTTCTAAAGTGTGGACTCCCACGGTTCCTGGGACACTGAGCATCTTTTCCTGCGTTTCACCACGTGGATTCCTCCCGCAAGTCCCCTATTCCCTTTTCCGCAGTCTTGGGTTTCTCCGGGGTGGCTCTTTGACTTCGTAATCTTCCGATATGGAGACAAGTAGACGCAGTCTTGACTGTTCCCCGGAGCTCTACCCAAATTCAAAACATATGGTTTTGCCAGAGGCTTTCAGCAAGTGTCCAAAGAGAACCACGATTAAAAAATGAAAGAGGAAAATCCAAATCTTGAAACGCACCGATCGTATATCTCTTCATGTTGGCTTATATAATTCTATGTTCTAGTTGACATGTTTAATGACAGATCTTATCTGTCTACCTATCATCTACCTACCTACCTACGTTTTGAATTTGCTTGGATGTTCTCTGCCATGTTCTTGAGGTACCACTGCCCTTGAGAACATTATATGCATATATGTGAGCTGCACAGACACGCACACACAAGCATGCCCACAAATGTACATGTCCCGTTATTGGTTCTGTTTCTCTAGAGAATTCTGCTGATCAGAACGTGATTCCCCTGCCCACCTTGGCTTTTAAGAAGAGGAAACTAGGAGACCCAGAGGCTGCCACTGAGACCGCAGAATAAAAACTCATGAGGCCAGTCTGGACCCTGTCCCACCGTCGGCTTCCAGACACACATCCCCAGTCCCGTTCCTCTCCATGTTCGGCCATATTTGGCCCCTGGGTTTCCTCGCTGGCTGGTCCCCAGTCCTTCTCTGTCAGCAAGAGAGCCCTTTTCTGGTCCTTCCTGGTGTCAGTGAAGACCATCCCCGTGACAGGTCCGTTTGGCCATTTTGCAATCCTTGTCATTGGCCTGGAAACGTGCCTCAACAGCCTGCCCCCTCTGACTTCTTCCAAGTCACTAGCCCCAGGAGTGTGCCCAGCTGTCTCCACTGGGTCAACTGCTAGCATCACCCCCACCCCGTGGTAGCTTCTCCTGCCCCCCACCCCCACCCTGGGGGCTTGTGTCACGTGAGATCGGCAGAGGTCACGTGTCGAGTAACGGGATCTGGCGCTGCGCTCCTCTGCCCCCCTAAACCATCAGAGCACACATAGCTCCTTCTCACTGCAGCAGAATGACGCCCCCCACCCCCAAGTATCTTGGAAGAGATTTGCCCCAGTAAAAAAAAAAATAAGTCTTAAAAGGAAAGCCTCTCAGGCCATGTCGCTTTGGGGTAAGGGAGAGGTGGAGATCTCGCCTCCAAAGCTTCCTGTTTTCGGGCAAGCGGGAAGCACAGTGCAAACATCCTTCTTCATTGATGGTCTTTGTTCTTGCTCAGTCAGTGTGCTGTTCAACCGGGTGGCCCATCAGACGCATGCTCCCGTCGGCGCTATCTGCTTCAGATCAAAAGAAAAAAAATGCATGAGAATGCGCTCGGAAGGCCTGGTTACCACACACACGCCAGTTATAATCATAATCATAAACGCTGGGGCTGGGACCTCTCGGGGAATCTAGGACTTGTCTCTCCCTGCGATCGGTCTCCTCCCTCGAGCTCAGGCCAGCCAACGTGGACTGCATATGAATGTTCCAGGCGCTAAGCTGCACACGGTGCGGGGGTGGGGGGGGAGGATCTCACTCCCTAGTGGGATTCTTGATGAACCAGTTAGAGGACAGGCGTTTCCATTTCTCGCAGGCAGCACAGTGACTGAGAGATCCCTTCATTCTGTCCCTTTGGGCACCCAGCTTTCCAATGTTGTTTGAGAAAATAAACCCAGCTTCTCCCTTCTTCTTTCTCCTTTCTCCCCGCCCCGGATCTCGGAAATGCAAAAACACACCTCCCCATTTGCTCAAGACCGTCCCAGTTTGCATGGGTTTTCCCAATGTGGTTATTAATAGGACATTTCTGCTCTCAGGACTGTTCCTGTTTGGGTGACCAGGTTCTGTGGGTTCTCTAGGCGTAACCCTTCTGGGCAGCCGGGACCAAGTTGAGGACCTTTCCTAGGAGCCAGCACAGGGCTTGCTTGGCACCCAGAAGAACCCTTGGAAATGACTATTGTGAAACCCATTGCGCTGTTGGATGATCTTGGTGATTTGATACCTGTGAAAAGTACAAGACTGGGGGTCTGGGCACTCTCATGCGGGTTTCCTGTACAGCCTTCAAATAGTTAAATGTGTGGAAAGAACAAGTGGCCAGAGGAGTAGGGGGTGATGTTCATGTGGTATCCTTACACTTTGAAAAATGACCCCAGCTTTGAAACCCCATCAGTTGGGTGACTGAATCAAGTCAAGGCCTTCGGGGAAGAAACCGGGCTTTAGGAAAATGGCAGAGTTGGGTTAAAACACAAGCGTGAACGGAAGCAGTCTCTGAGCCTGTTTGTGGCAATCCGTGGCCACACATCCAGTGGTCTGGAGAGGTAGGAATATGTGTCATTTGTTTTGAACTTGGCACGGAAGCAAGCGTATCTGCCTATATTCTTGCTCCGGGCTGTCGGCTCTGGGAGGTAGGTGAGATCAGAAAGCTCATCCCCACTTTTTTGTCGTTGTTGTTGTTAAGACAAGGAATCTTTGGCAGTTGCACAGCTAAAGGGTCTAGAATCAGAGTCTAATGGGCCCTCCTCCAAGCCCAGTGTTCTTTCCAGTCCTTATCACAGAAGCGGTTCCGGGGGCGCTGGTAGGAGTCCTGTGCCTTCTGATGCTCTGTGCAGGGAGAGCCTGCTGGTGGGGCCAAGGTTGGGGTTCTGTTCTAGCAGCTCAGGCAGTGACCAGACAGATCAGGGGTGGGGGGGGGGCAGGGAGGTCACACCCGCTGAGCTCCCTGCACAATTTGCCTCCTGCACAGCCCCGGGAGCAGGGAGCCGAGGACAGATGTCACCCGCGTGTGCCACGCTGGCACTCCCACTACATGATTGGGAACATGTGAGGGCAGGGCGAGTGAACTGTGGGTGACCCCGAGGAGAGGGAGGCTAATTAAAGCTTCTCTTCCCCCCACTTCAGTCACAAGCCCCCCTGCCCTTCCTCCTGATGGTGCAGCAGATAAGGAGGGATTGAATTTATGAAAAGCGAT
Source organism: Mustela nigripes (assembly GCF_022355385.1). Classification (NCBI taxonomy): domain Eukaryota; kingdom Metazoa; phylum Chordata; class Mammalia; order Carnivora; family Mustelidae; genus Mustela; species Mustela nigripes. The sequence goes on from NC_081572.1 coordinate 8,090,509, forward strand.
GAAGATGTTTGGATAAGCCACAGCACCAAGGCAAGCCGGCCCAACGAGTTAGGGCCTGACAAGGCAGCAGGGGTGCCTGAAAGCTTCTTGAAGGGACCTGGGAGGCCAGGCCAAGAGGAAGGGGGAGAGCCAAGGTGATTGAACTGAAGGTGACACCGTGGGGGCGTGGCCTCGGGCAGGCACATCATGGGGGCGTGGCTTCGGGCCGGCACACCTCTGCCAGGCAGGTGGAAGTGGTCTTGCCCAGCGCTGGCCCCACAGGGAGATGGTCTGACTTGGCACACGGCTTCCAGACCTGCCACCTGGGTCCCAGGTTCCCAGGAGAGCCCGTGTGAGCCGAATAAATGGGAGAACATGGAGCCGATGAGTGAAGAGTGAGTGGGAATTGAGGAAAGAGCACCTCCCTTCCAGAGATGAAGGGGTGAGGCCGCCCTCAGGGGGAGAAGCAAGATGAGAAAAGCCATCGGTTTTGAGCATTAGCCATATATACCAGGCACTGTGCAACGGGCTTTGTATGCAGCATCTCACTTAACCCTCTGATAGGGGCTGTTACCATGCCCCTCCTACGGACGTGGAAAAAGAAACCTCAGAGAGGGTAGGTAGCTTGCTCAAGGCCACACAGCTGGATCTAGGAATCTAAACCAAGTAGTGAATAATAAAAAGAAAAAAAAAGGTGAGACTCTGGAGCCTCTGTTCTAAATCAGCATGCCCCCAGCCCCATCCACTGTGCCACACGGCAGGGTGGGGGGCAGGGGGGTCTACCAGGATTGGAGGGCGAGCTCCATCTTCTGTCCTAGGATGCCTCGACCCATTCAGTAGTGGGCTCCCGAATTGTCTCTCCCACCGCTCCCTCTGGTCTTCCTCAGGGAGTAGATGCTATCCACCTCCCAGCAACACCCCAGAACCCTGAATCCTGGCTTGTGGAAGCACAGCTTCGAAGGTCTTTGGAGTGAAATGCCCCAAGAGCTGCCTCACCCCAAACACCCAGGCCTGCCTGTCACAGAGGAGCCATGGGGTCCCTTGGCCAGCTGGCCTCCTGCTCTGGCCCACGTGTGCCCGCCTCGGGGCAGCCGGAGAACCGGTGCTGTCCTTGGCTGTGTTTCTCCCAGGTGCTGCCCACCCACCTGCATGGAGCCTGGGAGTCTCCGGCAGAGGATGCGGGCTGAGCGGCCGTCTTGGGCTGTGTCCCTGAGGCCAGGGGTGGGAACCAGGAGGAAGGCAGGCTGCCTGGCATGAGTGTGGGATGCCTGGTGTTCTGTGGGATGAATGCATCACTGACTTCTAAATGAAGGGAGACCACCAAGCCCAGCATGCTGGGGAAGGGGTAAGGACCACAGCGACCAGGCTTCTCACCCTTGGCAGGGTTTCTGCAACACAGTCGTCCTGGATCTCAACTTTCTCTTGCCTCCTGGAGGCCCGCCTGGAGGAGGTAAGAGCATAAACAACACTTACTGAGTCAGAGCCTCCGCTGGGGAGAGACCTCCTAAAACTGGGTACCCCCATCTTTTTTTTTTTTAAACCAAAGTGAAAACTCAAACCATTTGAATGAGTCGACTCTATGGGAAACTCATTACAGCTGATTCCAAAGTCACACGTCACACATTATTTTCAACCCTTGATTTCCCATGACATTTCCCCTTTGTTGGGAATCGCTTGCTACTGAGGAAGCAGAACTAGGATTCCAGCAATTAAGGCTGGGGCCGTCTGGTGTGGGCTGGTCTGATCCAGTTGGCGCTGGGATGTAATCAGAATGAATAAAGCCAGGGTGGGAGAAATGTCTGTGCATTTTGATAAAAAAAAAAAAAAATACCCTCCATTCTGGTTAAATGCAAGGCACGGTGTATAAATCAGCCCGGGTCACTTAAGTTAATAGCGCAGACTTGGTTTTAATATTGGTCTCAGGGTGCCTGAGACTCATTTCATTAGTGTCAGTTTAACAGTTGGATACATGGGCCAGGGGTAACATTAATGATTACTTGTGAGTTAAGTGGACACGAGCTCTTATGTAAAATGCCAACAGCGCAGAGACCTTCCCAGGCGCTGTTGCCGGCAGGCGCCACCCTTGGCGAGAGCCCTGGTGGGCAGGGTGCGGCCACGGGTCTGGGGAGCTGGAACTCCCAGGAGGATGGCTTAAGAAGGATCTGTAAACCCCAGCAGCCCTGACAGGGCCTCACCTGGAGCTCGGCCCAGGACGCCCCTGGAAAGGTGAGCCATCGCCCCTGTGGGGCTGACTCATTGTCTGAGCAAGGTTTTTCTCTACGGAGCCTGAAAACAGGCCGGGAGGCAGCTCCCTAGGGTCCAGAGGCAGTGAAGGGAGCGGCCCCTGGGACTCTCTCGGGGAAGAAGCCACTTTTGCAGCCTGGGATGGGTTTCCTGTGCCAAGATGGGATGCTTACCAGTGATTTACGCAGACATTTATAGAAAGCATACAGGCTTGCTCTTCATAAAATAGAAGAACAGTGTGTTTTCGCCTGGCAGGGCTCTGGGGCAGCTCTCAGGGTAACGTGGCTGATTGTAATCATTTCTGGAAATGCCCTGATTTGCCGTGAGGGGTGGGGAAGGCCGAGCGGCACAGGAAGGGGCCCCGAATGGAACCTCAGTGCAGGTCACCTGTCCCCGGGGACAGAGCTGAACTGTGAGTGAGGACACCTTCCCTCTCCTGCGGCCCTGGGGCCCTCCCCTGCCCTCAGGCCTCCTCCAGACAGACCCTCTTCTGTCTTCCAGAGCTTCCTGGCTGGTAGGGGGCTGCGGTCAGGGCCACGTGATGTAAGCCTAAGAGGACCGTCTTGTCGGAACCCTGAAGGAAGGGCTTTCTTCCTGGCCTTGTGAGGCCAGGGGTCTCTGGGGAGCCCGCCCTGCTGTGGACCTCCACCCAGTGGGGCTTCAGGCCTGGCTCTCCCTAAGCAGCCCTTGTCCTCGGTTGAGCTGACTGGTGACTCACCGCGCCCGTGTCTTCACCACGCAGTCTTGCCCGGGGGCCTGGTGGGCGGGTGGGCAGCAGAGAACCAGTTTTGTCAGAAGGCAGAGACCAATAAATAGCGATTTTATTTCACGGCTGCTCTGACCTCCCAGCTCTGGCTGCCAAGTTCGAGGCCATGGCTTTTGGTGGTGTAAGGGACAGCAGACCTGGCATTTTTAAGTGGAGAACAGAATCCGGACAAAAGGCAAAGTTCTACTTTTTGTGTTTTTTGCCATCCACTTTTGAGCCGAAAGCTCAGAAAACAGGAGGCTCGGACCAGACGAGCGCTCTGAGTCTTGTCCCTGGAGAAGGGGTACCAGCCACACGCCCGCCATGAGACGCTGTAGAAAGATCCATGGGAGCCGTGAGCAGGGCGGGAGGGACAGAGACACAGAGAGGGAGAAGGACAAGACAGGGTAGGAGCCGAGAGGAAGGGCAAGTCTGCTCAGGGTTCCCTGAGCCACAGGCAACAGGCCAGCACAGCCCGAGCAGCTTAAACCCCAGACAGCTGTCTGCTCACAGGTCTGAGGCTGGAGCACCAAGGTCAAGGCAGGGCAGGTTGGTCTCTTCTGCGCTCTCTCTCCTTGGATCGCAGACGCACGTTCTTCTCGCGTGTCCGTGCAATGCACACATGCCCGTGTCCTAATCTCTTCTTACAAGGCCACTGGTCCAGATAGGGCCCACCTGGATCATCTCATTTTTGCCTTCGTGACCTCCTTAGCGACCCTACCTGCAAATATAGCTCGGGTTTCCGAGTCCCGGGGTACTTCTCTGGGCCAGACGGAGCAAAGCGCCAGTGGGAAATACGGTGCCTAATGGAACCCTCGCACAGCCCCGAGGTGGAGGTGTGCTTGTTCCCATGTGCAGAGGAAACAGGCTCGTGGGACCTCAGGATGATTGTTCCAGTTCCCTGACTTCCAAGGCTCCACCTCTAAGGCAAAAGAGAAACAAAAGGAATAAAAAAACAAGGTTTCCAGGGGGCTGGCATCAGAGACACACTGAGACCTCTCCGTGGGCCTTTGGCGTCCCTGTTTTACTTAGGGGGGATCTGGAGGTCAAGATCAGTTGCCGCTCCCTATGGTCCTGTGATGGGGGACCGTCCTCCGGCCGGCACTGCTGACCCGTGTTGCAAGAGCAGACAGTCTCCTAACCTCCTAGGCCGTGACCTCATTCTGACCCCAGAGATACGGATGCAGGGTGTCCCCTGAATGAGCTCCCTTCTGCTAGGACATTGGGAGGCCTCCTCGCCCTGCTTTGGGCGTGGTTCCCGGACACCTGCCTTGGTGACGAGAGTCAGCGTCTTAATGTTGCTCCAAGCGGGCCCCGGGGCTCGTCCCACTATTCGCTTTGGGATGCGGCCATTGTCCCCTGCCTCATGCTGGGCCCCGTTTCAGCATGAGACCCTCAGTGGGGTACACTTGGTCATGTAAGGTGAGTGGGGGTGAAGAAGAGCTTTGGTTTGCTTCCCGCCACCTGAACCGACCACGTCACAGGCTGGCCAGGTGTCCAGACACCTGCCTGTCTCCTCCTGATGCTTTGGAACCTCGGTGCTATTCTTGGTAAAACGGGAGTAGGGAAACCTTACTCAAATGTTGTGGGTTTTTTGTTTTTGTTTTTGTTTTTTTAAGATTTTTATCTCTTTGTTTGTTTGTTGACCGACTGAGCCACCCCAGTGCCCCTTAAATGTTTTTATTAGGAGATCATGTAGGAGATGACAGCCAAAAATGAGGGTGGTAATAGAGACTCTTTTTTTTTTTTTTTTTAAGATTTTATTTATTTATTTGACATTGAGAGAATGAGATCATAAGTAGGCAGAGCAGCAGGCAAAGAGAGAGAGGAAGCAGGCTCCCTGCCGAGCAGAGAGCCTGATGCGGAGCTCGATCCCAGGACCCTGGGATCACGACCTGAGCCGAAGGCAGAGGCTTAACCCACTGAGCCACCCAGGAGCCCCAGTAATAGAGACTCTTGTGTCCAGGCTGCTAAAAACTCACAGAACACCACACGAATCACAAGAATGTGACATTTTGAGCTATAATGGTGTGAAGAAATAGTTCCTTCCCACCTCTGCCCTCTGCCTCTAAACCTTTTCAGTCTTCGTACATGAGCCTTTTTGTGGTCATTTGTCTGACCATGTTTCTTACGTTCTTGTTAATGGTTTTTGTTAAGAGGAGCTCGTCAGTCCCTCCACAAAGCCGATTCCTCTCTCCAGAATGTTGTAAAGCCAAGCGTTGCTTCCCCGAAACTCTCCTGCCTCCCCGAAGACTTCAGCTGCCTCATGATCCCACTGGAATATCCAAGTGAAGAAGGTCATTTTGGTACCAATTTAAAACATGATATACATTTTAAAAAGGACAGGGGCTTGCTGCAGAAATCAGCTTGAAGGAGTGTTCCCCTTCGCCAAGTCTGGCACGAATTTGAAGGCCATCATGATTGAGCTCAGGGTAGAATTATTATCTTCGCTTCGGCTGCTACAGCAGAAATACTAGAGTCTGGGGATCTTGCACAACAAACATTGCTTTCTCACAGTTCTGACGCTGGGAAGGCCCAGGTCCAGACACCAGTGGATTCAGTGTCTGGTGAGAACCCACTTCTGGGTTCAGAGATAGCCATCCCCTTGCGGTGTCCTCACGCGTGGAAAGAAATGGAAGGCTCTCTGGGGTGTCTTTTATAAAGACACAAATCCTATTCATGGGGCCTCCACCCTCATGACCTAATTCCCTCCCAAAGGCCGCACCTCCTAACACCATCACACTGGGGGTTAGGATTTCAACATAGGAATTTTGGACCCAGGGGGACACAAGCATTTAGTCCATAAAAATTACAAACCATTAAATATTCCTATATTGATGAGTCTATAAATGCTGTTGCTAGGCGGTTGGTTGACAGACAGATCATTGCTAACACAACTCTGAGGGCCAGAGGATAAATGTGGGGAGGCAGTTAAGCCCGAAAACACCATTTTGAAACCATGTTATTTTTAGCCACCGAGGCTTGGATGTTACTCTTTATCTTAGCATAACCCATCCTGTCCTATCCTTATGCTCTACATCTTTGCAAATGGGATTCCCTCCACTTAGAATATCCCCCCTCCTTCCACCTGGCAAATTTTTATTTGTCGTGCAATGCCCTGTTTGGGTGTCACCTCCTGGCTGATGTCCTCCAAAGATAGAACCATCATTCTAGCATCGCTTCTCTTTGGCCATGGGGCAAGAATTTATTGAGCGTCTGCTGTATACCAAGCCACACACGGGGTATACACCATTAATGCAACCGAGTCCCTGTCCTCCTGGGGCTTTCAAAGGGGGAAGCACAGCCTCAGTGTCTTGTACTTGATAGACTTGCCATGAGGTGAAACTCAGACTTAGCCATATTTCTATTTCAACACCTGCCACAGAGTAGGAAATCAGTAAGTATCTGCTAAAATATGGATGTTCACCTCCTCCCTTGTGCGTCTCCAGCCCTGATTCATAACGCTCGTGTGTACAATTTGCACCTATTTTCATGACCTCTGTTTAGTCTCCCTTCCTGGAGGTGGGTTCCTGGGGAGCCTGGCTCTGCTTTCTGGTCCGTCCAGTGTGCGTCCGGCCTGCTGACCAAGGGGGAGCTGGAGAGGTCTGCAGAGCGTGTCTCGCTTACACCTCATAGGGACGGGGCTGGAGGTCATCATCTGGGTCCAACACCGTAATGACTTATGCAGAAAATGGGAGACAGGTGATGTCGAAAGTGAAGGCTTTTTTGTCTTCTGGGACGATCACTGTGTCATGGGCTGGTCTCCAAGAACGAAGAGTGGACAGGAGACAGAGCTGTAGGTCCAGCTCCAGACCTACTGGTGCCTCCTGTTGGTCCTTGGCTCGCCCCTTCCTTCTCTGGCCTTGATTGCTCAGGTCTGCAAAATGGGGAGTGGGCATGGATCTTGGCTTCTTTGTTTCCTCAAAGGTGACATAGGTGGGTCCGCATGATACCACTCCGGAGAGACTTCAAAAGACCGCTGTGTGGGAAGCTATAAGTTTTGCCCTGTCCAGGAGCAGGGAGGGGGCCGCCCTGACCTGGTCCAAGCTTTTGGACACACCATTCCATGGCCTGGACTCCTGGGAACATTTTTGTGAAATAACACTGCTTCCCAGTCCCAAGAGAAAAATCTGGCAGAAGAGAGCCGTGCACACTCACCCTCCCCTCTGCGTGGGGGTAACACATCAGTAGGCGCTCTAACGAGCCAGCACCCCTCCCTAAAGCCATGGCTTGTTTGCTTCTCCTAGGAGCCTGGCACCGAGCCCTAGATACTGTCATTGTCTTGGGGACAGACGCCCCTCCCCCAACACCTTAAGTGGCCCGCACCGCCAGCTTCACCCCAAAGCAGGCTCCCAACCCCGGAGCCCTTAGAGCATCTCCCCATCCCCGTGGCTGCCAAGAAGCAGCATAAATGTGCTCGGCCGGTTGGGTGCGAACGTGTGCATCTTTCCGTTCAGAAAGTTCTCAGGCTGGGCTGCTGGGGGCTGATCTGTAGAAGTTCATTCACCACTTGCTGTTGGTTGGTTTTTCTCTTCCAAGGGAGGCGGGGGTGTGGCTGCAAAATAAATCTCAGGGTTTTTTCTTCTCCCCAAAGAAATCATTGTGTTGTAATGCAGGGAGAGCCCAAGCTGATGACATTTTTATGGGGCTGCCTCTAAGTGAAGACTGGAGTGTCTGCTAGGGCCATCCGGAGAGCCGGTGGATCTCTCTCTCCCCCCTTTTGCCATCGCCCGCCCTCTTTCTCTCAGAGCCATACAACTTGAGCTCAATACTTGTCTAGAATTCTCCGTGGGGCTACCTAGGCCAAAAGGGGGTGAGATGGGGGAGATGACATCATATCCTCATGAGCCGATTGGCTGCTCTCAGGCTTCAGGAATGATATCATCTCTGCTTCTGCCTCCCCACCCCCCTCTACTTCCAGTCCTTTCCTGGCCGGGCAAGCCCCCCTCCCCGGCACCCTACCCCAGGACACCCCGTTGCCTTGGAGACCACAAGTTTTCAACCTCGTTGTCTGAAGGAATGGTAATTCATTATATGTCTGACATGGGGGTGAAGGGTACAGGGAGGGAGACCCGGGCTGGACGGTGGGGAGGGGAGGTTGTAGACAAAAAAAAAAAATGAACAAAAATATGTTTCACGCATGAGAAACTGTCAAAGATGGTGGAGAGGGAAAGGTCATTGCAAACAGCGTTTGTGAAATCGAAAAATGGACACAGAATTCTAAAAAAACAAGCAGTGGCCGAAATATGGTTGAAAATACCCCCTCCCACCCCCCACCCCCCGAGACAGCTCATTAGGAAGGTTTTGGAGAGAGAATCACCGGCGGTCTGGGGCTGTTGTGTTATCTTTGAAGGAAAGGCCATCCCCTCCTTACCCCCTCCCTAGGTGTATACACTAGATAGCTCTCCCCTCCTACAGGCTTTGCTCAGAGAACAAGCCATTTCTTGCAAAAAAAAAAAAAAAAAAAAAAAAAAAAAGGACTAGATAAGGATCCCCCTACACCCTTGGTGTTTGTGGGTATCTCCAAGAACCGAGCGCCAATGCCTTGGTTTGAATTCCTGGAAACCAAGGCAAGAGAGAAGAACCCTACTGAAGTTACGCGCGCGTGCGCGCGCGCGCGTGTGTGTGTGTGTTTCAATTATCCACCGATTCCCTGTCTCCATGGATCATATTCTTTAGGGGGTCATTTAATCTTAGCTTTCCCTAGGGCAGTTGAAAGGCAACATACAAATTCCCCTTGGTCCTACCCAACCTCTTCGTGTGACTTCTTCACTCTCTTTCCTCAGCAAGTCTTCTGACAATGTGTCTATTTGTGGTTTCCCCTATGTGTGTTCAGTGTTTGTTTTCTTGTCGGGAACATTCTTACGAGTCCGGAATTCCAGATGTGTGGTTTAGAAAATCGGCGGGGCTCCTGCCTCCTTGGGTCCCTACTCGTTACTTCTAACTCCCCACCGCTGCTCCTTCTTGGTTTTCTTGGTCTCTTACAAGGAATTCTGAATCTGCAGTGGGCTGGGTCAAAGGGAAAAAGCAGATGATGAAGAGAGGCATTAAAGATGTACTTGCTGGGCAGTAAGATGTTCTCGTGTGTGGCATAGCAATCGATGATTTTTTCCTATATGCCCAGAATTCACTAACAACTCGATAAAAGCTGGGTACCGTTATCTTCTTACTTATTCATATAGATTCTTTTGGCCAACAAAATATTTTGAAATACCAGCTAGAAATGGATGAAAACCATAGCTACATAAATATGTATACACGTACATATGCCTACATTTGCACATACATATGTAGGTCCGTGTGTGTGTGCGCCTGTGTGTGTCTATGTGATCGCATTTCCTTATTTCTGTTTTTGAAGTTTCCAAATGTTTTGCAGTGAGTAGGTACTACAAATATAATCAAGAAAAAAAAAAAAAGCTATTTAAAGGAATCGGTCATCGGGCAGGATGTTCCAAAGGGCAGATGAATATAACTTCCAAGATGAAGTAAGCGGGTGTCTGTCAACTCGCCGTTGCAGAGAAAACAAGGTATGCGTTTGTCCCCAGAGGTGTGGTGACGTGCGCGTCTCTGGAGGCCTGTGGCTTCCCTTCCGTTCTGCCGTGGCCTCATTTCTCAGCCTCAGAGGGGAAAGCAAAGTCACTGAGTACCAGGATGGAGGCGATCTTGGGCAGCCTTCCGAACCACCCTCCTCCCATTTAATTGGACATTTAATGGCTCTTGAAAAGTGAGTATTAATCCGAGATTGACACAAGCTGTGGCCTCGGAATCCACATGGCCAAAACCAAAGTCATAATTTCCCCAAACTGTCACCTACCACCCCTTAACGTTCCCACGTCTGCCCCCAGAACCACTATTTTTGTCCAAGCTAGAAACTTTGGAGTCACTTTTGATTAATCCCTAAATGTCAGTCTCCAAGAGATCTGTCAAGAACAGTTTGTTTTTCCTTCCAAGTCTGTCATTGCCTTCATCCTTTCCAACTTCCCACTGTGCTAATCCAATCCATCCTTCAAACTTTCAGCTAAAATGCCGTCTCCTCCATGAAGGCTTCCAGGATCATTTCTGCTTTTGCACATAAACATCTAACCTGAATTCCAGCAGGACGAACGGACCCTGGATTCTGTATCCTTGCTTTGTTGGATGGGTTTGACTTGGTTCCCCACCCAGACCATATGGCTCTAGAGAGAGCAGGGACTTAATAAAGTCACTTTACAGGAGCTTGATACAATTTACTGCTTAAGCAAGAGGAAGCCACCGCCTCTCTCGACAGTGTTTCACTTTATTCCCTCTATGGGTGTTTTGCCAAACACCGGATCTGAACAGATGTCTACTTTTTTACCTTAAGCAAACTTTTCTCTCTTGCATTTCCATTTAACCCTATTTCTTCTATGTTGTTATCCTTGAAAATATTGAAAAATATCCTAATAAATCGTTACAAACACTCTCAATCGATTTATGAGGCAGGACAGTCTAACCTTGAAGAGTGTGGATTCTGGAGCCAGACTGCTTAGAACGGGGAATCCAATATGGTAGCCACTAGCCACATGTGACTATCTCAATTTAAATATATTAAAATTAAGTAAAATGAAGGCTTCAGGTCCTCAGTCACACTACCCTCAAGGGCCCAGGAGCCACATGGAGCTAGTGGCTTCTATATTGGAAAGCAATGATATGGGACACATTAACCCTTGCAGAAAGTCCCATTGGCTAGCACAGGCCAGATCCGTATCCCAGCCCGGCCACTCATCCTTGGCGTGAGCTTAGGCAAAGTATTTAGCTTTCTGGGCCAATGTTCTCATAATGCCTACCTCCTTGAGTCGTTTGAGCCTCATATGAGTCAACGGATAGATCGTAGTTAGCCACGACGGTCTGCAGCAATCTCCTTTCCCAGCTGTGGATTCCTCTCCATGACCTGAACTCTAGTCCGTGGATCCGTATCACATATTTCATAACCACATTCTCACTACGTCCTGCCAAGAGCTCTCTTAGATCTCCCTTAAAATGCAGCATCATCTGGCCGGAAACCTTTCACGGAGACCACCGTCTTCTTACTCACTCCCATTTCAATGACGCTGTAAAACCAGAGGCGACCCTGGGAAGTGGGAATCACTTTATGCTGGACCCTCATGGCCTTCCGGCAGAGCTCCCAGTCCTGGTTAGCACCCTTCCAGCCTTTCCTCTCTGCCTTGTCGAGGGCAGCGAGTGGAGAAGCCGGAGCGTCGTCGAACCAGGCGGCGCATTCTTCCCTGGTGACTTAATGAGCCGGCATGACTAAATGACCATTAGCTGGATGTTTGTGTGAACTGCAATAGAAAAGTTCCTCTAAACTTCCTGAAAGGGAAGATAATATATCTAAATAGCTTCCTGTCTCTCTGGTGCCAAGCAGCAGCAGAAGCAAAGCCGACTCTCCAGCCGGGAAATATTTAGCACGTCGGGTGCGCTCGGCCCCTCCCTGTTGGGACGAGGGAACCAAGCCGGGGAATAAGTGAGCCTCCACGTCCTCCTGGACGCCCGTGACATTGGGCCAATTATTTCCGAACGGGGTACCAGAAGACACTGATGGTGAATGGAAGGTCGGAAGGGACGTGGGACGGAGACGCGGTGACCTTGACTCTCCTGTTGTTCACCTTGATACATACGGTGGCATCCGGGCCTGGGCGATCTTTGCTTTGGCTCTTGGAAGCCTCCGCTCCTGTCTTGCAGGACAGGGAAGAGCAGACGGCTTCCTGTCTGCCGGGAGACGGCTTCCACACCTCCGTGCGTGCTGCTCTGAAAGACCTTTCCATTGCTATTAAAGACGTGTTTGGGGGCTTGACTTTAAATAGAAACGGCTCCTTCACGTAGCCAAGCCACCTCCCGGACGCCAGGAAGCCCCTCTTGCATTTGCCGTGGTTGAGGGCAGGCATGTCAGAACCTTCTCAGAAGTCCAGGTCATGTGTTCCCCCAACCCCCACACCCTGAGGGGTTTGTCGTGGGGCGAGGTCGGTGGCTTGAGAAAGACAAGATATGCCCTGTGCGGTAGGTGCCGCCTGGGACTAACTCGTGCCATCTGCCCCGCTCCCCGGGGTCAGCTCCGTTGGAAGTGGCCCAGATGTGAGCTTTGGGTTCCTCTCTCAGCATCCTTCCCCAAGCACCCTTTGTCCCTCTCTCTGACTGCCGGCTACCCTGAGCCCCATCAGCGGCTCTTCTTGGGATCTAGACAAGAGGTTGGCAAACTTTTTTTTTAAAGGGCCAGAAAGGGACTATTTTAGGCCTTGCAAGTCAAGAGGCCAAGTCTGTTCCATTATGTAGGTGCTTACATAACCACTTAAAATCTAATCCTCCAAACATTTAAAAAACAAAACAAAACAGAACCCAAACCAAAAACTTTCTTCGCTTGAGGGCCATAGGAAAGCAGGTGGCAGACTGGATGCAGCCTGTGGGCTATAATTTGCTGACCCCTGAGGCAGGGGGTAAACCGTGATGCAGAACTGCTGTCTCACAGATGACAAATGTTAAGGGAGAAGTCCCTGGGTGCTGGATGCCATCCTAGCTGTTGGGGACACCACTGAAAAGCTGAACGAGGTCAAACACGGATTGTATCCTCGGGGTTCACTCTGTAACAGGGATGGTAGGTTGATAAAAAGATTGTACAGTGGGGCACCTGGGTGGCTCAGTTGGTTAAGCAGCTGCCTTCGGCTCAGGTCATGATCCTGGAGTCCCGGGATGGAGTCCCGCATCGGGCTCCTAGCTCCACGGGGAGTCTGCTTCTCCCTCTGACCTTCTCCCCTCTCATGCTCTCTCTCTCTCAGATAAATAAATAAATAAAACCTTAAAAAAAAAAAAAGAAAGAAAGAAAGAAAAAGAAAAAGAAAGATTGTTCAGAGACCAACGCAGAGAAGCGGATGTTCACAGAGACGAAGTTGCAGAAAGTTCTCCAGCCCGGCTCTGGGGTGGGTGTGTGCATGTGTGAATGTGCGTGTGCATACATTGGGGGGTGGTTAGAGAGAGTAAGGGGCCCTAGAGAGGAAAAGAAACAGCTTCCCAGTTCTCGAGCTGAGAGCCTTTAGGATCTCTCGGATTAAATAGGAAGCCATGAGGCCCAGACCGAGGAGCAAGGAGGCAGGACGTTCCCAGCAGAGGGGAAAGCGCGGAGCTGGGAAACAGCACAGGATTCTGGGAGCAGAAAAGCAAGCCAAGGAGAGCCGGACTGCAGCGTGGGCACGCCAGCTGTCCTCGCTATGCTCTGGTGGGAGGGCTCACTGGGGGCCTCACATATGGGTGGGGACTTGGCGCCCATTATCAGGACCTGAGATACGACCCTGAGGTGTGCTTGCGTGACTGTCTACAAGAGTACAGAAGAGTTAAGTGACACACAGAGAGAAGATGGGACCACATTCCAGGGGAAGCTGGTGTGATCCTTACGCTAAACCACCCCTGGTCCCTCATTACCGTCTCAGAGCCACCAGACTCTACGACCACCCTGTCGGTGTCTCTGCCAGCTCAACCCTCAGGGGTTTTGACAGGAGGAGCCCTGGCGCTCCAAGCCATGAGCCATGAGTGGCTAGCGGCTGCCATATTGGACCGTTCTACTGGATGGCGCTGGTCTACAGGACCCGAATTGTGTTCCTAGCTTGGCTTTGGGAAGCGGTTAGACAACAGTGAATGAACGAGAGAAACAAAGAGAGAGGGAGAGAGGAAGGAAGAAGGAAGGAAGGGGAAAAGAGAAAGAAGAAAAGAAAAGCCGGCTCTTCTTTACAAAACCGGCAAACACTCGTGATGTGGGAATGTCAGGGCCTCTCAGTGAAGTGAGCAAGACAGAAGAGAAACGAATGGGGCTGAGGTGAGGACATGGTGTTTTCCCCAATATTACTAAGCAACCATGTCCTAAAAATTTGCCCAGCCAGCGACAGCATTTTGTTTACCAGGAAGAAAACACTTGAAAAGGAGAATATTTGGCGGAAATGCGCTTGGGATTAGCAGGGTTTTTTTTTTTTCTTTCTTTCTTTCTTTCTTTTTTTCTTTTAATGCTGTTTTGTTTTTCTTCTGGGTTGTTCAAGGTACTGACCTAGCGCTCAGCCCCCTTTGCCAAGAAACTCCTTCCCGGCCTAATTAGCCTTCGGTATTGTGCGCGCGCGCGCGCGGGGCTGGGGAGGAGGGAGCCCGGCACAGCCAATGGGGGCCAATGAGGTTGGGGTGGGGGAGGGGGCTGGGCTGGCCATTAGATGCCGAGGTCTTGAAAATCCCTCTGTAATTAATTTTCTCCTGCATTAATTAGAGAAATGTTGGAACGGGTGCGAGAGGGAGGGGTTTGTTGCCCCTGAGCTGCTTTTCAGGGCGACTTAGGGGAAAGATGGTAATCAGCAGGAGCACTGGGGACGTGGTCCGGGTTTCAGGAGACTCTCCTGGCTGCGGGAGGGGAACCCAGTTTAACCAGGGGCTGCTGGGAGGCACCGGCTTTATTTTACCTTGGGCTGCATGATGGTAGGCCCTTCTCCCACAGCTTGGGGTGCATGTGGGCGCACACAGGGATCACTGCTTCTCCATCATCTGCCCATGCACTCTGAAGACACAACCTTCAGCCCGGTTCTCCATGAAGAGCCCCATTGCCCTTCTAGCAGTATTCGAATATAAACCGGAACACCACTTGCTTGTATCCCCTCCAAGAACTCCCTTTTAGCCTGCACGGGAGCTGCGGGTCATTTTCCCTGTGCTTTTTCTCTGTTTTCAAAGACTCCACAATGATGACCCGCCTACAAGGGAGTTTCTAGCCCCGTGGAAACAGCCCTGAGAAGATTCTAATAAAAGCTTCTGGAATCTTCCAGCCCACAGATTTCTCTATCCCGAGTCCCAGTGTGTTGAAAATGACGTTGGGGAGGCAGGAAGCCAGCATGCTTCTAGAATCCAATGCCAATTCCCCGGTCCTGTTAGCCGCTTTTATGGAAATTTGAATTGAGCCCAGCTTCTTCTAGACTCCGGGCCCGTATGGATTTTATTAATTCCACCCATGGCTTAATAGTTGTGTTTGAGCTGGTGGGTCACGTCCAGCAAGCAATAATCCTGTGTCTTCAGGCCTGTCCCTGGGGCCAACACCTTTAGTTAATAGTTCAGTGGAGTTCTCCCAAAGAGGGAGAGCCAGCTTCGGCCTGTTACTGGTCTCCAAGTGGTCAAACCAGTGCCTCGGAGGAAAAAGTTTAAGCTCTGGGCTCCCAGGAGGCTTCTTCATTGACTGCTAACAACATGGTACCCCTTCCGTGGAAAGAGGCCTCCAGGGACGGACGGGCCTGTTGCTGGGGTAGAAGGAGGTGACAACCAGCTTACCTGGCTGATTACTTTGACTCCACTCTCTTCCTCTGCGGGCGGGGCCGGGGCATCTGGACCGAGGCTCCCAGCCCCTCCATCCGCAGTCATTTCTGCCAGCTGAATGCACCGCTTCCCTTAAACCTTTCGGAGCTCAGGATGGCCTCCCCGGCCCCATCCCCTGCTGCTCGCCACCAACGAGCCACCCCGGGGCGGGAAGGATCTTTGACCCGGTTCTTCTTGGCCCACGTGACCCTTATCTCCCTGGAGGGAAGGATGAGCCGAGAGAGGACAACAAAAGAAATGAGAAGCTCGTGGGGCAAGTTCTGGGCAGGAAATGGGGCTGGGAGTGAGGGCGATAAGACCAAGACAGAATCTCCTGGAAGCTATCAGCACCTCTGGGAAGCAGCCCGTGCCCTCTCTCTCCCCAGGCCCATCCCCGCTGCATTCTTCACAGCAGCTGTTTCAACTCTCCTCCTCCCTCCTCGGAGGCCTCCGAATCCACCCCCATCATTCACGGCGGATGACTTCACCTCCGGCTCGACGGAGAGGATGAAGCCGCGGGTCTACACGGACGGCCCGCGGGCGGCCCGCGCGTCCGGCTGTGTCGTCAGCGAGGATCCGGGTCTCGGTCGGGGCTCTGCCACTTCCACAGCTGCTCGCGGCCCGTTGGCTTCGCCTCCCTCAGCCTCAATCTCCCCACCTGTAAAATGGGTGGCGGCGACGTTTCAATGAATGCGCGGAACTTGCGTGTCAACAACGGTCGCTGTTAAGTGTCGCGAGTTGTGACAAGTGAGGGCCACCTCTGCGGTGACCACCGCCATACCATCACCCCCATTCACTCCCTCAACCTAACAGCCCCCACCTCGGGTCACAGCCGTGCTTCCTCCCGGCCTTCTGGATGTCGTCGGGGAGTCCTGTGTCTCGGCTGTGGCTCCTCCGCTGGAGCAGGAAATCCTAATGAGACCTGCCCACTCCTCTTGGTGCCCAAACGTGCTCCGGTTCCATTTCACTCCCCCCAGCGCCTGCCTTCTCTCCACGGCTCCCTCACACCACGGTCCCATCTCTTTCCCCCCTTTCTCTAGCAGATGGACCCAAGGAGTCGTCTAAGCTTGTCGACACCACTTCCCGGCCTCCCACGCCCCCTCAACCCCCTGCAATTTGCCTCCTGCCCCCACGGCTCTGGCAAACTGGAGCTTTCCAGGCCTTCCCGAGGGCCCTCCTCAGGCCTGCTCAGTCCTTCTGGAGTGTCGGGCTCTGTGGAGGCGAAGGGCCATTCCCCAAGCTCTCTTCTCCCTGGGGCATCCATGATTCTGCTTCTCCCAGGTTCCTCATCTCTTTTGCTTATGACTCATGATCATCTGTCAGGGAGCCCCGAGTGTCATCTTGTTTGTCCTCTTCCTGGGTGGTCCCCCCCACCCCTCCCCCACGCCTTCTTCCACCATTTTACCCACGAGTCAGCCAGATCCGAGTCTCCGGCTCAGACCTCTCCCGTGCTCTGGATTTGTACTTCCAGCTTCTTGCACATTCTTCTCCGCAGACTGCGTGGCTCTCCCCATGACTCAACTCCCCTAAGGCTGGAAAAAACCCGCCAGCGCCCGAGCTCCCTCCTTCTCTCCTCTCCCAGCGCACAGGTCTTGTTGACCTACCTTCAGAGGCGGCCGTTGCTCTGCCATTTTCGTTCTGTTCCCTTTGGCTCTCTGCCTTTGGAGACTCTCTTTTCCTACCTGGTTACTCGAAGTGGCCTTCAGAGGAATCTGTCCGGGGCTAACCCCATTCTGTCCCGGTGTCTTTCTCCCGTTGACAGCAAGGTGAAAAATTCGGGTGGCTCCGTGATTCGGTGTCCAAACGCACTTTGTGAGGGAAAGGGAGATCTATGAAATAATTTCATGGCCAGACTGTCCTGGGCAGACAGAAATACAGGGTCACACTGCGTGGCGTTCTGATGATGCCATTTCCTGGGTTTGAAATCTCCCGGCCCCCGCACGGACACGTGGTCTCAGCACAGTGCTCGTGGGTCCCTCGTGATCTGGCCTGCTTGGCGACGTTAGTCCAGCCTTCTTCCTGGGCTCTCGGGCCCCTGACCGAGCAGCCCTCCTGAATGCCTCATCGTTGCCTGAAATGTTTTGTCCCTTTCTGTCTCTAACCCATGCTCTGACAGGTCCCCGGCCCAGAAGTCTGTCATGCGTCTCCACCCCTGTCCCTCAAGGCATGACTGAAATGTCATGCACCCCCCTTCCCCACCTCCAGAAGCCTTCAGGGACACTGCTGGCTAGACTGACCCTCTCCCTCTTCTCTGTTCCAACAGCACATTACACAGCCCTTCCTGGCATGTCCCACATTTCAAATGACCTGTGCCCATAAATCTTGCTCCCTAAAGAGCCAACACTTTGGTGGGGGGTGGCAGGGCCAGGTGCCAACCTCCTGCCTCTCTCCGAGTTATTAGCACCATTCCTTGCTTAAAGAAAGGAAGAGGGAATAAAACGTTCTGTCCTACCTTGGGCGTTCACATGCGGTCTCTCGCTCCGTCTTTGCAACTGGGCCTGAGGAATATTATTAGCTTCCCACCCCCACACTGTTCTTTTTTATTTTATTTTATTACTTTTTTTTTTAATTCTTCAAATAGAGGAAAGATAAGGCTGGGGAGATTAAGTAATTCACACAGCTGGGAAGTAATGGAACTGTGTTTCAACCTGGGAACTGTCTTCTGTGGCGAAAAATGTGTAAAAAGCAGGTTGCATGGATTACTTCTAATCCCATGGGCTTTCAATACACCCTACTACTCCCAATATTTGTTTGTTGAATAAGATTTAATAATTAAAAAAAAAAAAGAGGGCCTAGTGTGCAACAGTGCAACTCACAATGGGCCTTCAACACGCCCTTGTTCTGACGAAACAGTATCAAACGCCTCCATCCCCGGCAAATCAGAGCGGGACCTGCACGACAGTTTTGAACAGGACAATAAGTCCTCAGCGGTCAGCCTAATGCAGAGTGTGAGGGTTTGGTGTGAATATTTTCTGTCTTAGCGAGGGTGTGACAGGCATTTTATGAGCAAAATAAGCTCCTGGGGTTTCTATTTTTTTTTTTTTTTTTTTAATGCAAAATCTCCTTGTTCTCTCTTCCGTAGCACCGTGTAATTGCCGGGATAGTGGGTTCTTGATGGAAAGCTGGCCAACGCCAGTGCCTGTCTCCCGGCCTCACCGCCCAGATTTAGAGTTAGGAGAAAATACGGCAGTCAGGCCAAGCCGAGTCAGGGGAATCAAACCCAAGAGCCAGAAGGGGACTTTGGGAGAAACTCCCGATGACTGTTTTTTTCTTTCCACTTGGGCCGTTCTCACTTGGTGGTTTGCAACTTGACATTTCATTTGGTGACATTTGATTAGTGACAAGGTCGTCAAGAGCCCCGGAATGTCACTTTGATTTTATAACCTCCCGTCCCGTCCCTGGGTCTGATGGACGCGCTGCTCCCAGATGCCATTCCTGCTTCCTGGACAAGCGTCCGGCGTCCACGACGGTCGAGGTCCGGTGTCCCCACTGCAAACACACACCAGGAGGCGGGGCGGGGACAGAGAGGTAGGGAGTGGGGGGAAAGACCACTGGGACCACAATGACCTGTGTCTATGCCAAGGTGAGTGGGAAGGATTCCAGTCCCGAGAAGGGACATTGCAAAGCTTTGTGTCATACACAAGTGTTCCTACAAGTGCATCTTGTGTTCTCACCTTGGGCTCGGTTTGTCTGTCTGCAAAACCGAGCAACCCCCTCCCGCCAAAAAAAAGACCACATCTCTTTGCCCCCCTTTGAACATCCCTTGGGACCCAGCTAATGTACGGTCAACGTTCCAAGACAGTGACCGGAAGAGAACATGACAACAGACAGAGGACTCCGGGCGCCTCTGCAGCTGCGTGGATGGCAGAGAGTGGAAATCCCAAACCAGCTCTCCTCCGTGCCGAGTCTGCAGCCCCTCAGCTGTCATCACTTCGACTTCTGGCTTTCTTCATGCCTTGCCCCATGGTTTGCAGGAAGGGCTGAAGTGGGTGGTGCCGAGCAGCCCACGTGGAAGGGGGTGCGGAGGATGGGGAAGGAGGGAACACCTTGCAGGGGTGAATCATCCCGGCCTGTGAAGAGTGCCCTTGGCTGGCTGCTTCTGAATAAAGGTTTCAGATGGATTGACTCATCAGGAGAATGGGGAAGAACTTTGCCTCCTCCAATCCTTCTAGAAGTCTCTACAAGTGTATTTGCTTGAAACAATATTTATTTATTTATTTATTTATTTAGGGGCTGGGAGAAATTCAAATCATCTAGACCAGGGGTCAGCAAACGAAGGTGGTGAGCTAAAAGGAACTTGTGGCCTCATTTTGTAAATAAAGATTTATTAGAACGCAGCCGTGTCTGCTTGTTGACGCATCGTTCACGGATGCTTCTCCCAGCAACAGCGGAGTCGAGTAGGTGCAGCAGACACTGTATGATCTGTAGAGTTTGGTGTATTTGCTATCAGGCCCTTTCTAGAAAATCTCTGCAACCCTTGATCGCCCTTTTTTTAGGTCCTAGAATGTGCTGTGGGAGGGCAGGGACCATGCTGGGGACCATACCTAGAAACGTAGAAGGCCACGTGAGCTCTTAAACAGTTTTTTTTTTTTAGTTATAAAACTATGAAGAAAAAAATAAAAAGGCACCCATAATTCTATCATCCTATAATAAGAAGTTAATATTTTACTGTTGGAGTCTAGCCTTTCCCTATGCACATAGAAAAGTATGAATATGTCATTATATAATTAAAATCCTGCTGTGTTTCGTTTTGTATCCTGTTGTGTGTGGTTGTGTTGCCCATTTTATAGCAACCGCTCTGTATGTCCTTGAACATTCCTCCTTAACATGACTTTTAATAACTTATTAATATGTGTCACAGCATCCCTGAACTTCTGGGTGGTTTTACTTATTCCCAAATCAAAATACCATGTACTAGAACAAATCCCACGGAGCAGAAATCTGTGTCCGATTCTTTGATTATTTCCTTGAGATAGATTCCCAGAAGTGAAATTACTGGGTAAAAGGGTAAGGACAATTTTCAGGGTCTTGATAACATATTGCCAAATTGCTTTCCAGAAAGACTGTACCAATTTATGTTCCCACCAGCAATGTACGAAATTGCCGCCTTACCCTACTCTCACCAGCATGGAGTACTATCATTAAAAAAAGTTACCAAATTGATAGGCAAAGATTGCATTTTGTTGTTTTGATTTGGATTTCTTTGATTACCAGTGAGGTTAAACATTTTTTTTTTCATCTGTTAAACACTTCTTCATATGTTTATGGCCAAGGGGAATCTTAATAATGGTCTTCAAGTGTGCAAAGGGGTTATTTCGTAGATTGGGACCAGCTGTTTTGGAGAAGAAACTGGAAATGTTGAAACTTGAGCAAGAAAGCAATCG
This sequence comes from Mustela nigripes, assembly GCF_022355385.1. Lineage (NCBI taxonomy): Eukaryota > Metazoa > Chordata > Mammalia > Carnivora > Mustelidae > Mustela > Mustela nigripes. The sequence continues at coordinate 8,111,182 of NC_081572.1, forward strand.
GCTGAAGGTCCTTCAGTGGCGGATGATCCCAAGAGTGGTCAAAGGCTAATGGAAGTCGCCATGTTGTTCCGAGCCTCTTCTCTCAAGGTATGAGGGAACAGATGACCAGTAGTTGCAGATTCTCTGCTGCTGACAATTACATATGTTTGCATTTGAATGCTCATAAAAGCCCCAGGAGACACAGGGGACTTGGGCGTAATTTATTATTAATTATCCCAAGCGGGACTGAAATCCTCACCCCAAACCCAGGTTCCATGGCCACGTGACTGCACAGCCTCTGAGAGAAGGGATTAAATGCAGAGTTCTGGCTGAAGGGTTTTGCACATCGTGCATCAACAAAATGAGGGACGTGTGAACCAAACCTCCCGGAAGACCTCAGCGGGATCTCTCCTCTCTCACACAAATCACGGCAGGGTATTTTGCTACCAAGAACCCAGTCACTTCTTGGAAGCTTGTGCTTTTTTATTTTTGTCGAATTCATGAGCTTGCATCACTGGGCTTGGTTCTTTCTTTTCTTATTTTTGTCTTCTGTGCCCGGAGAGGTCTTCTGGTCCGGAGAGGTCCCAAAGAGCAGGTATGTGCCTCGTTGCGAATGGTCGTCTCTTCAGGAGCCCATGGACCAGTCGGGCTTTCTTCTTTCTTCGGCCTCCCCTGGCCATGGGGATGGGGATCAGGGTAACGAATACCCTCCCCGGGGCTCTCCTCCTCCCCACCACTCAATGGGAGCTTTGTCTCCGCAAAGAACGAACCTGAAACCCATCCGGCCGCGGCAATTGTTGTCTGTGGACTCCTGGGCCATTTGGATTCTGACTCTGTTAGAGATCTTGTAATTTAAACTTCAACCTGCTTGTTAGAAATTCAAAGAAATCATCTAATAATATTTTAAGTCTAAGGCAAAGCAGCCAAAGTCCCACCCAGTTCCCCCCACCCCAGTTTTCTTCCTTTGCCGGTCCCTCACCTCTCCTTTTAGAGGGGCTCTGAGATCCGGGTTCCAGACATGGTGACGGGAAGTTACTCATCTTCCACAAGTACGGTGAATTGCTCCGGTGAGTGACGTCCAAGGTCACAAGAACAGGAAGGCCAGGGTTCTCTTCTTTGGAGGGAGGGGCTGAAAGTATCTTTGGTTTTTCAACTGGGAAGTTTGGTAGTCTCATCTTCTAGAAGCTTGGAGTTCTTTATCCTGCGTGGTCCAACACGAGTTTCTGCTCTGAGAAGCAATGATGCCTCGTCTTCCATCTTGCCTACCTCCCACCCTGTCTCTTTGGAGTACTGACCCTCGTGAACCCCTGTGTGCTTGTGTGTCTGTGGACGGGGTGGATGGAGGGAGCAGCTGTGTTTTGCTCACTTCCTGTTGCGATGACAATTCAAGCGTCCATCCTCTCAGAAATGGGCTTGCTTCTGGCCTCCTCACCTCTGAGCACAGAAATCACCTGTGCTGCCTCGAGCAAGGACAAGTAGCTCTACTACTAGAGAAAGAGCCAGAAAATGGAGGTCACTATGGCTCTGCCCTGGTTGGCTGTGTGAGTCGCTTCCACCCACTGGGTTCACTTCCTTCCTATTTACGACAAAGGCGTTCTGGCCCCCATAGTCCATTTCTGCTCCCGAAGCCGATATTACCACAGTAGGAAGCCATCTCCAGAGCAGCAGGGGGACTCGTGTGCTCCGCGTCAATGTGCCAGACTCCTTGGCCCTCCTGCCCTGCACTCAGCCCAGCCTTCCCCAGTTCTTCCACCCAACTCTGTCTTCCCTCTGAGCAGTGAAGGCAAGTCCTAGTGATGGTCTGGGCACATTGATTACATGAAAGATGATCCTCTGGGGGGGAAGTGGTTCTTCAAGACATGTCCAAGACCGGGGCGCCTGGGTGGCTCAGTGGGTTAAAGCCTCTGCCTTCGGCTCAGGTCATGATCTCAGGGTCCTGGGATTGAGCCCATTATTGGGCTCTCTGCTCAACAGGGAGTCTGCTTCCTCGTCTCTCTCTGCCTGACTCTCTGCCTACTTGTGATCTCTGTCTGTCAAATAAATAAATAAAATCTTAAAAAAAAAAAAAAAAAAAGACATGTCCAGGACCAACAGCGTCTCATCACCTGGAAACTTCACCTAGAAAAAAACATCACCTAGAAAGTTCTCCTGAACCCAGACTTACTGCATAAGCCACTGTGGGGATGGGTTCCTCGCAGTCTGAGTTTTAACATCTAGGGGATCTGAATGCATGCTCAAGTCCCCCACCCACAGCTCTGGGATAAATCTGGGCAGGACAATCCAGACACACCCCAGGTCCCCTCTGTCCCATGACACACTGGAAAAGGAGGAAGCCAGGATCTCTTATCCTCAGAGCATGGGAGAGGAGCCAGATCCTGCTGGAAAGATCTGATATTTTGTAAATGAGCTCAGGCTCTTTAACACTACCCCCCCCCCCCC